>NW_026939234.1:0-9161 GCF_032062105.1 Saccostrea cuccullata | reverse complement strand
TTCCTATTAATGTAATAGAGTCTCTGTCAATGTTATAGAATTTAGAGTTTCTGTTAATGTAATAGAGTTCATTTTTATGTAATAGAGTTCTTGTAAATGTGATAGAGGTTCTGTTTAAGTAAAAGAGTTGAAAGATTCTATTAATGAAACCGAGTCTGTGTAATAGAATATACTAGATTTACTATTAATGTAACTGAGTTATCAGACACTAATAAAACAGGAGCCCTAATAAGTGTTTTAATCGATCAATGAAATACCTCGCCTACTCCAAATATTAATTAAACACATTAAAAAACCAACTCTGACAAGCACAACATTCTGGAATTAACATCCACTAGAGGGTTTTTTTATATACTTTAAGCAAAACTAAAGAGCTGTTTTCAGTGTAAATATGTGTAAGTAGTGTACCACAAAAATAACAAATTATAGGTTGGATGCATAATAATTAAGATTTCAGTTAACAAGATGAAGTAAAAGGGGTCGTAAAACGGAGCCAGGACACTATGCTTAAACGGAAACATGTTTTTGTTATGACAAATTAGTAAAGTAATTTTCAAAAAGTATCATTTACAAGCTAAAATCTAGTATATTAAGTTTCTTCAACAAGATATATATAAAAATGATTCATTCTATTCTATATAAAATGATTTTCAACGATGAAGCTATTATCTCAGATAAGTGCATGAAAACATATATTTTACATGACTGCATATAAGGATAGTTACTTAGTGCCGCTCGTTTACTCACATTTCAGCTGGAAAGAAACGGACAGCCGTACCAGATTCTATTAATCCACATTATTGTTTAATGTTTGTGGTTAGAGGAAAGTTATCGGCTCCTGGAAATGGTGCATGACTTGCTCTTGGAATGAATCACTTCCAAATAAATGGTTGTTCCTCACATCACTTTCACATTAAATGTCTTCAAAGTCCAGAATGCTGCGAGTCCATAGAGATACTTGTGGTTCAATCCCCTTGGCTGTTCCCTAAGGTCCTGGTTTCATCTCGCAAGTCCTGTCATGTTGAGCTTGATATTCACTAAAAGTCTTTGTCTGAAAGCATTAAAAAGAACCAGAAAAAGCAGTATCTATTCTTAATGGGTGAGGTGGGTGGGTGTTTCAAATTTATAATACACAATAACAAGCTGGAAAATTTTTACCGACCCAAGATGATGCTGGAATATTGAAAAAGGAAGTTGCAACCAAAGCGCCCTCAGGTGTTTTTATTAAAAGGGGGAATAATCAACTAAATATTTGACAAGAACAATAATCACTAGAAATAAGTAATGAGATTTAGGTAAAGCAATTATGCACTTTCTTCGATAAAAGCAGCTAATTCAGAGTGAATTAGCTTTGAATATTATCTCAGATAAGTGCATATAAAAACATCAAGTATGAATTTAATAAATTTTATTGTGGCGATAATTGGGCACGGCTGTTTATGCAGAGACACAAATTATGAAAAGCTATTGGTGTCTCTGGCAACACAACAAAGCAAATATTACATATTAAATATTCAAACTCAGGTTCAAAGTTCAAAGGTCAAAGTTCACAAACACCATATGAGAAAGTGGTAAAAGCCTTGACCCTGGGAGGTGCAGAGGTCAAGCACTTATTTATGTATATCTAAATCCAAAGTTTACTTTTCAACTTTCATGAGTTACATGACTGCATATAAGGATAGTTACTTAGTGCCGCTCGTTTACGCACATTTCAGCTGGAAAGAAACGGACAGCCGTACCAGATTCTATTAATCCACATTATTGTTTAATGTTTGTGGTTAGAGGAAAGTTATCGGCTCCTGGAAATGGTGCATGACTTGCTCTTGGAATGAATCACTTCCAAATAAATGGTTGTTCCTCACATCACTTTCACATTAAATGTCTTCAAAGTCCAGAATGCTGCGAGTCCATAGAGATACTTGTGGTTCAATCCCCTTGGCTGTTCCCTAAGGTCCTGGTTTCATCTCGCAAGTCCTGTCATGTTGAGCTTGATATTCACTAAAAGTCTTTGTCTGAAAGCATTAAAAAGAACCAGAAAAAACAGTATCTATTCTAAATGGGTGAGGTGGGTGGGTGTTTCAAATTTATAATACACAATAACAAGCTGGAAAATTTTTACCGACCCAAGATGATGCTGGAATATTGAAAAAGGAAGTTGCAACCAAAGCGCCCTCAGGTGTTTTTATTAAAAGGGGGAATAATCAACTAAATATTTGACAAGAACAATAATCACTAGAAATAAGTAATGAGATTTAGGTAAAGCAATTATGCACTTTCTTCGATAAAAGCAGCTAATTCAGAGTGAATTAGCTTTGAATATTATCTCAGATAAGTGCATATAAAAACATCAAGTATGAATTTAATAAATTTTATTGTGGCGATAATTGGGCACGGCTGTTTATGCAGAGACACAAATTATGAAAAGCTATTGGTGTCTCTGGCAACACAACAAAGCAAATATTACATATTAAATATTCAAACTCAGGTTCAAAGTTCAAAGGTCAAAGTTCACAAACACCATATGAGAAAGTGGTAAAAGCCTTGACCCTGGGAGGTGCAGAGGTCAAGCACTTATTTATGTATATCTAAATCCAAAGTTTACTTTTCAACTTTCATGAGTTACATGACTGCATATATGGATAGTTACTTAGTGCCGCTCGTTTACGCCACAAGTTCCCAACCACAAGTTCTTTGTGGTAGGGAACTCCGCCACCATATGGGTGGAGGTAGAGCGGCAGAAGTAGCCATGCCCAAGCCAATACCCATCATGATTGATGTAAATGATTCCCTGTAAATTTAAACCTAACCCCCAATTATACATGGAGTCGATGTGATGACCCTTATAAAATAGTATCCAAGATTTTGGTGATGAGTAGATCAAAGAAACATGTACACATGTATATCGCTACACATGTAGAAACCAGGAATATATAAGCAAAATACATAAACGAAAAACAGATTAAATATTTAAAATCTATTTTATATCTGAATTAAAAGGAAACTGTACTAACATTATTACTGGAAATATTATTCCCTATTTATTGGAATACAGCTGTACATGTACATATCAAACTAACCTTACAAGAAAACTGGAGAAACGAACGTTGATCTAACTCGGATAAGTGTACATGTATAATCATACAAAGGTGTAACATTTTATTGAACAAGTACCCCTTGAATTTCTTTGGGTAGGATCATGTGCTTAAGAAAAAGCGTTCCCTACTGACTGTTAAAATTTGCCTCAAGCCCTATATATATTGATTGGTGCAGAGGGACACTGTGTTGAAATTCAGAATAAAAACAAGGGCCTATCAATTGGTATGAAACATTAAAATATGACCTACTTATGGGTTAAATTTCCTAACACGATCAGTATAACAGCAATAGAATTTACAAAATCTAAACTTTAAAGAAGGTTTATCTATGTTTAACGAAGTTACAATTCTGGTTAAAGCTATTCATTAGCAAACATGGCACAGTACGATTGATTTAGAAATAATGTGTAAATATACCATATAATGCTAGCTAGCTTAGGAACCCCACCACTAATATTCAGAGTAAATATGCCACACTTCCAGCAAGAAAGTAAATGATGCTCAAATTAGAATTTGTACAGAAGTATGTCCAATCAGTGATCAGTTGGAGCCATAAAAATAAATACTCAAGCAGTGTTGTGATTTCAAGGTTTTGCCAAAAATTAATTCCAATAAACAATTGCAGACTTAGTGAACACTGTAGTATATGAAATAAAAGTTCGTAGTATAATTGCTTAGAATGGCAAGAAATGGAGATAACAAATTTTCACAGCAAGTAGGATTCGTAGGAATGAACATGCCGTTGTATAATTAGGTTGTAAAATTTAGTGGCACAATGAATTGTTAAATTATTTGTTTTCTAAATAAATTAAATGATAATCAGCTGCTCATCATATTTTGATTGTATGATTTATATGTGGAATTAGTGCAGATCAATTAATTTTGTAGTGTGTGTAGATTTTGAATGTTTAGTGTATGTAAAGGATGGAATCAATTATTATATATATACAAGCATGTAGTACATGCAGGTCATGATCAATAGTTTTATTTTTTTTATTTAATCATGCAGTTTGTTTAATGTAAATTAAAGGCTATAATTAAAATATAAGGGAAATGGGCAATTGGGCCGCCAACAATTTTTTTTTTTTTTTTTTTGAACATGTAAATTAAGGACCAAAATAAATTGGGCACCAGCAGCATAAAGCAAATATCACTTGTTGACATACATATTCATGTAACATAGGTCATGATTAACAGTTGAATTTGTTTTTTTTTAATTATGCAGTGTGTAAAAATTCATTGTGTATTGTAAATTAAGGGCATACAACATGGGCAATGGCCCCCAACAATGAGCATAACCCAAATCAAATACTCAAACAACGTCAACCAACACATATTTACAACATTCAATATATTGTAGCAAGGTCATGATTTTTTTTGTGTATATATTTAGTGTATGTAAATTAAGGGCTGTAATTCAAATACAACAAGGGCATTGGAAGCCAACAACGAGCATGCCCCAAATCAAATACTCAAACAAAATCAACCAACACATATTCACAATATTCAACATAATTTATAAACTGCACATACAATAATGTAGCTGGGAGTTCATGATCAGTTTAAACATGATGCAAGATGTAAGTGTAAAATGCTCTGTGTGAGTAGTTAATTGTGTTATGAGTTCATAAAAATTGTTAGATGGACAATGGGCTTTATTTTGCGGATTCATTGTATTTAAATTGATTTAAGTATAAAGGCTATTATGAAAGAATTGAAAATCATATAAAACTTGTGCAATATGCAACACATAGATGCATGCATGTATAGAACATTCATGAACGATATTTTAAATAAACATTGTTGCAAACAAAGGGATCAGCTAGCTAGATCTACATTGTCATGAGTTGAAATTGTCCATTTTGTTAAACCGTTTAGGCTTTTAAGTCTAGTTAAATTGCATTAAAAAATATGATTCAGTGTTTTCCTTTAAAAATCTGGTTACCAGGATATCAAATTTTAACATCGCTTCAATTACAAGAATTTACGTTTTTAAATAAAATTTGTTGTTAGGTCCACAGAGATTTTGTTCATAAACATCAGTTCCATTTTGTTACAACCGTCTCTAACCCCTTACTTTGAAATAAAGGGAAAACACTGTATGGTGCCTAAACTCGTAAAACACTACCTATAAATTTAAAGAAAGATTAAAAGGATATATTATGATAACAGAAATAAAACTGTTTACACAAATTAGGCAAAACCCTACACCAGGAATTAACATCAGACTTCTACATATATGATGTGTTCCAGATTTTTACATGAGCACGACAGGCCTGCTTGAAGCGGGTACAAATTTATCTGGCTAGAATATGATAAAACCATCCAAAATGTTTAAGAGAGAAAAATTTTAAATTGTATTAAGAATGTACCTTATTTTAATCTGAAATCATTTTGAGAGAAGTGTTTAAAACTCACTGTAAAATAAGCTGATCATGCAGGGCTATTTGCTAGTTGAAGTTGTCCGCCCTGCCAAAAATGTACTGGCCGCAAAAAAAAATTGTCTTTGAAAAGTCTTATTTAGCAAAAATGTGGATGGGGCCCACTGACTATATATTCGATTCCTAACCTATAGGCTGCATGATGAATTTTACCCATTTGCTTGTTTCACTTTGCAACCAGTAATAGTTGATTGCAGAGTTTTAAATATCAATCAGAATTTTAATTTATGGGAAATTTTTACTTTACTCAGCCAGATGGGCTTCAATGTGCATCTTGGGAGGTCAGGTGCAAGGTTATGTCAAACGCTGTTGAGAACCATGTCAAGTGTCAATAATGGTAATTTAAGTAATAAAAATGTTACCTAATTGTATTTCATAAAATTAACAATAGGTAAATAACAAGTGAATATAAATTTCCCATGTCAGACTGCTTTACAAGAGGTCATGATTATATTAAAGCAATTTTAACAATAAATAACTTGCTTTCAGTGCATTAATTATATTTTATATCCTGAATTTTACCATTAAAAATGGAACCCCTGAATTGTTGTTCATCGACGAGCAAATCATGGAGGATAAAAGCAATTTAAAATTAAGTGCATAGTCTAAATATCCTACTTGTTAAATTGTCATCAAACCTAAACAACATTCAAAGATGCCATAAACTAAATTTATAAAGTTTCAATTCTGATATTGTCTTGACGGACAGAAATATCTTTGTTGTTCTTGATCCCACTTACCTTTTATGAAATCGATTCACAGGTAATAAAATATTTAGTCAATTAGTGGGCTAAAACTGAAGTGAAAGTCAAGTGTTTTTCTTAACTGGAAGTTGAATGTTTAAACTAATCAACAAAACCAAATCCGGAAAACATCACTTGTCAGATCGCTCAGCAAACGCTCGGATAATTTCGGGGTATAAAAAATCGTGTTAAAATATTAGATATTAAATCAATTAGTAAGTAATCAACCCTAAATATATCGATCATAGCTATCCGTATACATGTAATTAATTATATTTTATTGATTTTTTGCCATTTAACTATGTATTTTAAATACATTTTTATCTAATTAGATCCTCTATTTATAACTAAGACCCCATCTTACAAGCTTTACATAATGTCCACGCTACCCCCCCCCGGAAATCCATTAACATCGGGGACAATAGGCTAAATATACCTAATCCTAGCATAAAAGCTGAAAATAAAGCTTTTAAAAATGCCTTCTCCAAATCAGTTGATATTTTCAATTACTGTTTCAAATTTATAATACACAATAACAAGCTGGAAAATTTTTACCGACCCAAGATGATGCTGGAATATTGAAAAAGGAAGTTGCAACCAAAGCGCCCTCAGGTGTTTTTATTAAAAGGGGGAATAATCAACTAAATATTTGACAAGAACAATAATCACTAGAAATAAGTAATGAGATTTAGGTAAAGCAATTATGCACTTTCTTCGATAAAAGCAGCTAATTCAGAGTGAATTAGCTTTGAATAAAATATCCTACGGTTTTGACAATGAAAAAACTTAATGTATTACAAGTAACAGCTTTTCAAAAAGCTTGCCTGACTTAATCAATCAATATCTGTAAGAGAAGTGATAAACCTTTTGAGCAATACTTTTTTTTGTGTTTGAAATATGTCTTTTTATTTGAGAACCTTGTAAAAATATTTAATTATTTAACTTGTAAAAGAACGATGCCTTTGCTGCATTCTGAAGAGTTGTTAACAGAATGGTTAATGTACATGTATGTGGGTTTTCTGCCAATCGCAACTCCTCGGTCCCACTCCTCCGGCCTTATCTAGGGAAGGAGACCACACATGTATTGTTAACTGATACGCCATGACACCCCCCCTCCCTTTCACAAACTTTGAAATAAAAGCATGGATGATGTATATAAATTATAAACCTATTTTCTGTGGAATATGGAGTTAACTTTATTCAATGTAATGATATTATCTAAAATATACTATAGAAGGGACTACTAACTCCGTTTTTACTATGAACTGGAAATATATAACATCCGATGATGATTCGAGTTTGTTTTTCGACCTCTGACGAAAAGACCCGAGATGATGCGATTGACTTTTCTGCAAGTAGATTGATCTACCCCTGGATCTAAATTTAAAGCTACACCTATTTTGAAATCTGTTGTCAAATCATTCATTGTGAACATTTTAGAGAATGGATATATTAATTAAATACTGTATATGTTGTAGGAAAGCATTTTCTCCAATGAAGTAAACAGTAGTCGTTTGTCTTCATTGGTCTTTTTTTCTGAAACGTGGGTACTATAATTTTTTGATAACGAAATAGGTAAAACCAACATTTAGGCCTTTGTGGAAAAGAAATCCAAGATTTCGCACAGGTAATTACTTTCGTCAAATCGTCTGGAATCTGGTTGAACTGCGTCGATCGTTTGTGGTGATTGGACTAGTCCATTAAAATATGGAATAAACCAACAGAGGGGAAACAAATTAGATAAATCATTTCTTTTGTTTTGCATGTCCATATTCTGATACATGTACATACGATTCATATGTTGTTTTAAGGAATAAGGTATAATTTGTAGATAGAATTTCTGAATCATAATTAAGAAGATGGAGGTTACAATAACAAACTTTATTTAATTCCATGGAAGTTAGCACCCCCATTCATACAATAGAACAATCTAAGAAAATTAAGGCGCGAAGATCGCTTACTCCGTAACTCGTGACTTTGGCGCGAAAATAGCGATTCACCCCTTTTGTGGAACATAAATGGACTGATCCAGTAGTATAGAAATGCAGAAAAAAAGATGCACGGACACGTTGAAACGGTAAATCACATGGAATAATCTGTTTCATGCAAACAGAGTAAACAAAGTAAATACTGCATTATTTTGCATCAGTAAAATCATTGTTTCACTGAAAAAAGTTTCTTTTAAAATGCAGGTAAAAGATTTCCAATGTAAATCAGCTTGCACAAAATCTAGCTCTCTAGGTATGATCTATTAGTTTCGGATCAAGCAATTATCAATCCTTATACAGCCTGACGCCGTGACGTCAGGCAATTAATATCAAGAGTCTTTCAGAAAAGGTGTAAATAATATTTTTTTTTATATACGGTCTCCAATATAGGTGAATAAGTCTATGCATGGCCTAAGGAAATTGAGCATGATGTCACGGTAAAACTGTACAGACGAACCTAGGCGAATAGATAATTACTTTCTTTCATACACTTATACAAAAGTAATTTCTCATTAATATTATTAATGTCACTGCGAGCTCTTAAAGCAACGCCTGTGCGAAGAGAAAATTCGGACTGCTGCACATTCATTCGATAGAATTTTTTGATGCCGTAATTTCGACCCACAATGCATCACTTGTTTTAGCTACGTTCCCGCGAGAATAACAGCAAATGTTCAACAAAAAGTTTACTCGCCTTTACTTTATGGATATATATTTAATATATATAGAAAACGAAACGTTCTTCATTAACTTTCAGCACTGTTCAGGCTTTTTCCTGATATTGTAACTTACATACGACGTCATGTGACGTCAGAATCTAGACGCACCAAATGTCAGTGCGGTTTGACTAGCCCGATCTAAATCAAAAGAACAAAAGAGTTTGCGCTCGCTCTA
>NW_026939233.1:0-9229 GCF_032062105.1 Saccostrea cuccullata | reverse complement strand
GTGTAGCTTAAGTGGAAGACAAGTTCGTGTATTTCACCTGTTTGGAGGATTAATGTTTACTGACAAATTATTACTGAGGTTTATCAATTCTCAACTATACACACAAAATGCACTGAGAAGACAAATCTCAAATTAAAAAAAACAGAGTGAGTTCTGGTATTACATTATTCATATGAATATATCTCGTTTCTGCTAATTTAGGCCAAGGCAAATAACATACATCAGCTATTTGCCACTAGACATTTTAAAAATAAAAAAATATTGTAATTTGTGCAGGATACTAACATGCTTATGTCAAAAGATTTGAAAATAACAACTTGAATCATGTTTAAATGATTAATATGAATAAGTTTCACCGCGTAGTTTTGAATTCTTTATTCAAAATATCACAAAAATGGAATTTGAAGCGAAAAATATTTGTATAGATAAATAAAAATGGTTCAGAAGGGCAGACTTATGAACATTAGAGAAGGTTTACAATTTCTTTATATTCTAGAAAATTGTTTTTTTTTCCTATCATTTGCAATGAAATTAGGCGAAAAAATATATACCTATCTAGGCATCCATTTTTTTTGTTTGTATCATCTGTCCTTAAATTATGAGTTCATGTTATTTTTTTCAACGTATTCTTTTTAAAAATAATTTTAAGGATTTAACCCGTGATAAAAATTCAGCATATTTTGTAAGATTTTCTGATTTATAACTTGAACTCTATTTTTTTAAAACTGTTTTTGTTTATATTTTTATACTGTATTACTGTGCTAAAATTCATTTGGTTTTACATTATCCTTATGTAAAAGGTATATATGACTAGACTAAGCTCATTGCAAAGCAGCGAGTATCTCTTCCGTCCTGTTTGACCGGAAGTAACTTAATTTAAAAAAACCCAATGAATAATGAAATCTCCAATGATTTAAATCATCCAATTCTTTTTGTTGATTATTGCAAAAGTAAGCCATTTCTTGCTACTTCCGGTTGAACCGGAATTGACGTCGATGGACAAAAAATTATGTTTTAAGCTTGCAGTGACGGAAATTACCCCAGAACATGCCAATAACGGCAAAAAAATGCATTTTCTGACTACTTGCGGTTTGGCCAAGGTTTTCTGACGATATCACTAAAGTCTACTTGACATTTTGAACAACTTTGCTTCTTTGATGTTTAACAAACTCTCAATACTTTTAAAGATGTCACGAAAAAACTTCTGGCCCCTCTTGATTCCTTATTTAATGGCCAGTCCTTTTTTAGCTCACCTGAGCTGAAGGCTCCAGTGAGCTTTTCTGATCAAAATTTGTCCGTCGTCTGTCGTCGTTATTGTTGGCGTTGTAGTTGTAAACTTTTAACATTTTCATCTTCTTCTCAAGAGCCACTCTGCCAATTTCAGCCAAACTTGCCATAAAGTATCCTTAGGTAAAGGGAATTCAAGTTTGTTCAAATGAAGGGCCACGCCCTTATTCAAGAGGAGATAATTCAGAAATAGTGCAAATTTGGTGGCATGTTTTTAAAATCTCCTTCTCAAGAACCATTGTGCCAGGAAATATGAAACTTATATGGGAGCATCCTCAGGAAGTGTAGATGCAAGTATATTCAAGTCATGACTCCCGGGGGTAGGGCGGGGCCACAATGGCCGATCAAATTTTAACAAAGAAATATATAGGGGAATTCTTTAAAAATCTTCTTCTCAAGAATAACAAAGGCATGAATGATCATATTTATATGGAAGCATCCATAGTTAGTGTATATTCAAATTTATTCAAATCATGACCTCTGGGGGGTAGGGCGGGGCCATAACATGGAATCAAATTTTACATAGAAATATGTTAAAAAGTTCTTTAAAATCTTTTTTTTCATGAATGGCAAAGCCATGATTAGTCATATTTATATGGAAGCATTCTCACGTAGTGTAGATTCAAGTTTGTTCAAATCATACCCTCTCCCCTTTAAGGATTGGTTGGAACCACTTTTGGGGTTTTAACTTTTCAATAATAAACTGATTTCTGCTTTTTTTCAAACTACAGTGCTCAGGTGAGCGAAGTGGCCCATGGGCCTTTTGTTCAAGATCTCATTTAAAAGATCCTGAAATTGTATACTTCTTTTGTTATATTGTTTTAGCAAAATATTTTCAGGTAAAAAGATATTGTTGAAAAAGTGTTAACATTTTTGAAATTCACGATAGGTCTTTTTTCGGACTGTATAGCGACCGCCGACGTGTGGCGTTTTCGGAAAAAACAAAATGCAAAAGGCATATCTACAGACATAGGTCTATCATACCTGAAAGTTTCATGTTTCTATTTCGAGCCATTCTTGAAAAAAACTGAGGACAATCCGACCCTCTAATAATAATTAAATCGACAATTTCTCCGAACCGGAAACAAAACAAAAATGAAAAAGTTCAAATGAAAGTGCAAATAATGCCTCATTAGTCCTAAAAGTTTCATGGCGTTTTCGAGAAATTGCGTGCACAAAATCGATAAGATAAAAAAAAAAATAATAGTAACTAGAGCCGAGCTTGTTGCAAAGCAACGAGTAGGTCTTCCATCCGATTTACAATATTGACATTAAAAGTTCAACTTAAAAATGGAGGAACAAGTAAAGTTAGATAATAATAGTGCTAAAATTATTCAAAATATGCTATCAAGACACATAAGAATTGAGATTTTTAAAAATTTAGTCATTTCCGGTTCTTTTCGCTTAGTTCGGTTGTGACAGGAAGTGTTCGAAACGACTTAAAATTTCACAATGAGTGTGTTACTCCAAGTTTCAATAAAAAAACGCATTTTTGAACAACTTCCGGTTTTTTAAACCCAACGTCCGGTTATAAGATGAAACTCCCAGTGGACACAAAACGACTTGAGACACCTTTTATGTCTATGCTATAAATATTTTAAAATAAAATTTCTTCAAAAATGCATATTTTTAAAACTACTTCCGGTATGCAACGGAAGTACAGTCGAAAAAAATCCAAACCCTAGGTGCAAATTTACTGAAAAGATCTATTGCCACAGAAAATTTTATGAATGAATCTTTAATTATATATGAGAAATAGGACGGACAAAATTTCAATGAGAAAAAAAGAGAACATATTGAATGGTTTGCAACCGGAAGTGACGTCATCAAATTCTAATATGTGATATGACTATCTTCGGGCCATAGCGAGCGTCAGCGCTTCGTACTTCCGGTGGTTGTGATATACCAAATACACTTATCCAAAGGTTGCTCTAGAATCACTGAAAATTTCATGCTTCTGTGTTAAGTGCTTTTTGCGAAAACTACCGAACAAAGTGACCCTCTAAAAAATCACTAAATAGCAGAACACTCTGAACTGGAAATGACGTCATCAAAATAAAAATATAATCAAGATTTTTTATGTTCTATCAGACCTGAAATTTTATGAAAATTGATCAAGCCGTTCTCGAGATCTCGCGCGAACAAAATTGGTGAGAAAAAAACCACTAATAAAAAAAATAGAGCAAACCTCGTTGCAAAGCAACAAGTAGGTCTTCCGTCCTGTTTAACCAGAAGTAACTTTAATTTTGAAAAAAAGTAATGACTTCCAAAAATGGTTTAAATTTCCTTAATCTATGTTAATTAATGCAAAAATAAGCCCTTTTTGACCAGAAGTGACGACGACGGCCGGAGAATTAATTTTTATGCTTCCAGTGATAGATGTTATCCAAAAACTTGTCAAGAACGGCAAAAATACGCATTTTCCAACTACTTCCGGTTTGGCTAGAAATGACGTCACCGGACGACACCAATAGATTAAGCTCGACATTTTGAACAACTTTGTTTCTTTGATATATTACAAATTTTCAATACTTTTCAAGATATCAGGAAAAACCTTCTGGCCTCTCTACATCCCTTATTTTAAGGACCAGCCCGCTTTTGGAGATATCATTTGAAAGATCTTTGAATTCTACATTTGTTTTAACAAAATATTTCCTGGTAAAAAGATGTCGTAGAAAAGGTGTTAGAAATTTTGAAATTCGCGATAGCACAATTTTCGTGCCATAGCGAGCGCCGACGTATTGCATTTCCGATAAAAATGAAATACTTTTTGCATATCTATAGACTAAGGACTATCATACCTGAAATCTCGTCCCTCTCCAGAATAGTTCACTGATATGGAGAGGTCACCTTTGCCGGTGAAGGGCTGCAAATGTAGGCCTATGCTCGGCACTTATGGCCTTTGAGCAGGGAGGGATCTTTATCGTGTCACACCTGCTGTGACACGGGACCTCGGTTTATACGGTCTCATCCGAAGGACTGCCCCATTTAGTCGCCTTTTACGACAAACAAGGGGATACTGAGGACCTATTCCAACCCGGATCCTCACGGGGCAATATGAAGACGGTTTTCCGCTGAAGACGCAAGACCTTAATAAAAGTGAAAAGAAACTTTAAAATAACAGAAAGGTCTTCCCAAGAAGACGGAAGACCTAAAAAAGTGAAAAAGAAACCTAAGAAACACTAGAAGATCTCCCGCTGAAGACAGAAGACCTTAAAAAATGATAAATTACACTTCAAGCTGAGGCGATTTAGAGAAGAAATGTACCTATTTTGCTCACATTAGCTGAAGATTAAGTGAACTTTTCTGAGCATAATTTGTCCATTGTCTGTTGTTGTTGTGGTCGTGAACGTTTCCAAATTTCATAGTTTTCTCCAGAACATTTGGTTTAATTTCAACTTAACTTGTCACAGAGTATCCTTTACTAAATGAAATTATTTTTGAACAAAAGAATGACCACACAATTTCCCAAAGGGAAAAAAATTGATAAAGTAAAAAATTGATTGAGCCTTTTAAAAATCTTATCAAGAACCACTGTTCCAGAGAAAATGAAATAATGTTAAATCTCCAAGACAAAGCATAGTGTACTCCCTGAAGTTGAAATAGGGCTTCCATTTTCTTTGTAGCACTTGAGAATTCAAATCGTAGCATTGTTCTTTATTATTATTATTTTATTTCATGAACGAAGATTACATAATTATTAAATGTATTTGAACAGTCTTGATACTGTGTTTAAAATAACGTTGAGTTCATGTATTACCCAATGACCCAGGTAGAACAACAACGTTATTAAAACGTTATAAAAACGTTTTCAAAATGTTATAAAAACATTTTCTAAAACGTTATTACAACGTTATTTTGTACGGTTTTTTAAAGGTTATCATAATGTTTTTCAAAAACATTGTCCTGCAAAGTTTTGAAAACATTTTTGAAAACGTTTTCAAAACATTTTTAAAAACATTTTCAGAACATTTCTAACATGTTTTAAAGGATAAAAAAAAATTTGCACCAAAATTATTGTACTTCCTACGGTTTTAATTGGTTAAAACTAATTCACAAATGTAATCCATGAACTCCCTTTAACATCCATACAGTCAATAACGATCTTCTTAACAGAGAAGATTTGTCACAATTGAATTGGAAAAAAAATCACAATAGCCTTCTTTCTTTGAAAATCATCTGTTTGGCACTTGTACTTCTTTTTTTCTTATGAAAAGCAAAGATATAGAAAATAATTTTATAAACAATACATTGTCATAAATCCGATAAATACAAGAAAAGTGTGTTTTTGGCAACAGTTCTATAAAATATATACTATATAAATCTATCTCCGTAATACACTATTGTCAGGAAACTTCAAACATACCTTAAAAAATTAATATTCCGGTAAATTCCTCCAGGATGGTGTGTAGCAAACCTCATTATGTCTAATTCCTCTCATTACATGTAATCTTTAAAAAGGTACCAAATAGTATTTAGTCTGTGCAAACAGCCGCTGTAATTGAAATATTATATTCATTTTAAGAATTGTAAATTGAAAAATATATACACGACACTGTATATAAATACAAATCATTTTACATTTCCGAAGAAGTATTTAACCAACTAGTTAAGCCCTCCCTCCCCCCCCCCACCCCACACACACTCTAACTTAACCTGCTCGATCTATTTAAATCATGTTTTGAAGCTTTCAATTTGAAAATCTATCTCTAAGCCTAGGGTGATTATACTAAAGTACACATTAATAAAGAAAACTCACACTGGACACAAGTCACAATACATATGTAAATTTATGCACAATCATGATAAACTTCAATTATCAGTTTACTTCAAAAACAACCAATTAACCGCCCTCAAATATCAAAGATATATACAATCATTTACAAGGAATGATTTAGGCTTATACAAACACATGCAGCTAAAATATTGGTTCTTAATACATATATACACGGTGAATACTACTTCAAATTCCACATATCATACGGTGATGTAAAATGTTCCCTAAATCCTGTTCTTTGTCTTTCAAGAATGCTGCCCGGTTTTTCAAAATCTTGATAAGTTGACCTATATAGATCACGTGGAAATAATTTGCAACAAGGAGCGGTTTCTTTAGCGCTGACCATGGCATCCCGCTGTGTCAATCAATTACCTTTTGATAAACGCATTATCCCGGAGGAAACAACACAAGTGAATAATTACACTGCATTACTTTGCTGAACTAAATCACATCTTAGAAAAAAATTCTTTAAAACGGCTTTTTATATATTTTTCACAATGTTTTTTTTTTTTTACGAAATCAATGTGGCAATTAAAAAAAAAACAATTAAAAAAACTGAATTTAAAAAAAAAAAAATTTGTTAATTTTTTTTCCCTTAATATGCTTTAAAAGATATCAACTAGTAATTAATAACAAACAAACAAAAAAAAGTAAATGCTTAATGTATATTTATTTTAAGAATTGAAATATAGAGATGTTTGTTGGTTCTATACGTTTTAACAATGTTTTCCAAACATTTTAAGACAATGTTATATCCATGTTTTCTGGTATCATTTGTAATCAGAATTTATAATAAATTTCATTCAATTTGAAAATAAAAATTCTTAAAATAAAACACACTGTGTATATTTTTAATATCATATCAAGAGTTTTTAGAATAGTTTTTCCCAAACAATGGAATGTGAAAACATTTTTATAATGCTTTTTAAGCAATTAAAACGATTCTTTAAATATCATTATAAAAATGATATGCAAAAATGTTTTCTTAAAACTTCCTTCCAATTACTATTAAACGTCATGAGAAACGTTTTCTAAAAACCTCATTATAACCTACATAAAACGTTATAAAAACATTTTTCAAACGTTATGTCAAAAACGTTTTGGAATAGTATCCTTACAACCGGAATATAATGTTATGAAAACGTTTTGTGCTACCTGCGGACTTGTTTGAATTGTTTTATAATGATATTGAAATTTTAAATTACTTAAAAGGCCTTGGTTACAATAGAGAGAGCGAGTGTAAGGAGAAGCAGTTTTTTTTCTCTTTTTAACCGTGAGCGCATGTTTGTCTATTAATTTCCTTTTAACACAACACTAATTATCCAAATATACAACAATAGACAAACATGCGCTGAAAATGTATAAAGTCAGTTAAAAAGTGGTACGTTTTTACTGTTGGTCGTTTTAGGATGTATATTATAATATTTATTGCAGACTTTAATTTGATTGTATTTTTTATTTGGAAAATTAATGTTCTTGATGATGATAAACAAGGTGATTAAATAACTTCTGAAATACCTCACTTTGTTAAAGATATGCTTTGGAAAACTTGTCATGCTGGTTATACCGTTGCATGTTGATGCTTATTATAACAAAAATAAAATGCCAAGATAATGAACAGTCATCAGTCTCAAAAGTCCATTTTAACAAAATAAAACATGAGCAGAGCAAACACAGACCTCATACAACAGAAATAGAATCAAGGGCCATAGAAAAGGAAGCAGCTATTGTATACCTACCGGTATCACATCCGCGGATAGTCGGCTTTTGCATGTCTTATCGACAAGTTGTATTTACAAACAAGGTCTTTGTATTGACCATACACTACAGAATTTACAAAATGTTGAATTTACACAAGAATGGTGTTATCCTTGTATCGTCAATTTCATTGTTAGTTACCTGCCTTGTTTATTAAAATTGTTTGTAGTAGAAAATGCACCTGCCTATCAAATCAATTAAGAGACTCAATGAGCTTCATACGCAACTGGAAAAAGTTCCTTGATATATTAAAAGAGGAATGACGATAGAAATATCTTATCTTCATGTGTACTTCATTTTACAAAGGTTAGTTGAATGATTGTCATAAGTGCCAATCTCTAGTAAAATATCCAAATATGAAAAAGATATGTTGGACGCTGTGATGTCTTTCATTTATAGTTCAATGGGAAATTATCGAATCAAAATAGAAAAATGTTTAATAGATGAAAACTGATGGTATATATCAATGACGAATTGAAGGACGCAGAAAGAGACTTTGTCTTTGCTAACCTCTTCAGAGATTTCGCTTTCGCCAACTTCCATTTCTCTAAAGAGAATACTTCTTTTCAAAAATACCTTTTGAATAAACTGTGCTTGAAATGATTAAAAAAATCAGATCTGCTAAAACATGCAAAGCAAGCTCTCAATCAGGATTTCAAAAGATCTTCCGAAGACCTTGTCTCTAAAACCACATAGATATTGTAAGTATATGGCGGCATAGTAATGTCATTCGCTTAATCTTTACCAACATAAGATATCGTGTCAACATGGTCAAGTCAAGATAACTATCTCGATTTACTGTTTTTGTCAAAATAAATTAATTCGAATTCCATATGAAATCACATAATGTTATGTGTATATTAAATGAAGAAGGATATGGAGATAACGAACAGTATTCAATATCGAAGTCCATAAAACAACACAAAATAGGAGCAGAGCAAACATGGACCAGTTAAATAATGGACTAACAATTGGTATGAAAAACGTCAGTCCGCATTTGACTCAATTATAAATTGTATTTGCCGACAAGGTCGTTGTATCGACTATAGAACCTACGAAATGATGACTTTAAACGAGACTATTGATATTCTTGTTTCATCAACTTGCATGCTCTTGCGTATCGAATCCACTGAGATATATACACTCCGTATGCAGGTGATGAAGGTTTATTGCTGCATAAGTAAGGGAGGATGACGATAGAAAAGTTAAAGTCGTCACGTTTATCATATAACTTGGTTGTTAGGTTACCATTAACGTCTTTTTCAAGTAAAATATCCAAGTATGAAACAGATGTTTCAGAGTCTGTGGTATCTTTTATCTCAATCTCTCCTGGATATATCGTATCGACGTAGGAATGGAAATTACCATCGTTAATTGACAATACGTCGTCGATATATCTGAAGGTCG
>NW_026939232.1:0-9183 GCF_032062105.1 Saccostrea cuccullata | reverse complement strand
AGATGATTGTGTCTCTATACTAAACAGATACCGCACAACGATGATTGTGTCTCTATACTAAACAGATACAGCACAACGATGATTGTGTCTCTATACTAAACAGATGCAGCAATAGATGATTGTGTCTCTATACTAAACAGATACAGCACAACGATGATTGTGTCTCCATACTAAACAGATACAGCACAACGATGATAGTGTCTCTATACTAAACAGATGCAGCACAACGATACTTGTGTCTCTATACATCTTCGCTAGCCAGGCCTTTTTGATACTCTCCGATTATGAAGAGTTGCTTATCGGAAACCCTTGGCTAGCGAAGATGGTCTCTATATTAAACAGATAAAGCACATAGATAATAGTGTCTCTATACTTAACAGATACAACATAACGATGATTGAGGATTGTTTTTCTTGCTTTACAAGCAATAATACACTGTCTTGTTTTCTTTTTTACTTACCAATATAACTAACATTCTACATTCAACACTTACCAGATGTAACACAAAGAGATTTTCTTTCCCCATTCACGCATCGATTGTGTGCTGGACATGACGTATTTGCACAGAAATCTGAAATCTGATAATATTTTCTGATCAAATGCAGGTTTTCTTTTTCTTCTTTTTTAAAATGGTTTTTCTCCAATCGTTTTTCCCAAATTAATTTAGACCATTACAATCTGAATCTAGATACTGTTTTTGAGAGCATGAAAGCAAAATATTCTGTAAATACTGATTGCAGATATCGTAGTAATCCTATACAGTATATCGACAATTGCCTCCAAATTTTAATAACTAGTAAAGTTTACAGGGCCTGGATATCGAATACTTGAAACATAACCCTCCATCGTGTTCATGTTCTTCTTCACCCTATAAGTATAGTCCTGCTGGACACGTTATTAATAGTGACGTAAATATAGTTAATAATGAGGACCTTAGATCACTTATTTTAAAAGATCCCTCACCTGGCGTTAGAATTTCATAAATATTATGGATTCTGTGGAAGATTACGCCAGGCGATGGGCTAGTCATAAAAAAGAAAACGTTAACGTTGACACTGTCAGAATGGATTAAATGTATCAGATGTACATTTAAAAATCGCATGTGAAAATCGCGCATTAAAAGATTGAGGGGTAATATGAAAACTATCTATTCCTCTTTTTTTCAGTAATCCATAAGTGAAAAAGAGAATTAGATAGAATAAATTATCAGTACGTATTGATCAATGCTGACAAAACAGGTAACAACATTCTCTTTGTTTGTAAGGCTAATTTAAAATATATTTTTGAGGAACTTAGATATAACTCTACAAGTGGTAATCCTACTCATTTATACTCATTGTTTACTTTCTGAGGAAAAAAATATATGTCAGTTTTGAATATTTTTAATATTCCAAAAACCAAAATAAGTTTGAATTACCATATCTACGTATATCGTATTTTGGATTCCGAAACTTCATAAAAATCCTTACTTAAAAAAGGATACATAGCGGGCTCAAGTAAAAATGTTCAACCAAGCCTCTTTCTTTACTCCTCACTAAGACATTAACAGTAATGAAGTGGAAACTTCAAGAGAACTGTGCAACAATATATTTGAGAAGTGGAGTATATCGGATATGGATATTTAAAAATTCCAAGGAACTTTTGAAAAGTTGAAATCACAAGATTTTACCAAAGTCAACAGCTTAAAAACTTACGACTTTTCAACTTTATATACAACCATTTCCCACGATAAGTTAAAGTCCATGCTTTTTGATATCATTGACAGCCGCTTTTTCAATAAAAATGGAACTCGTTAATTTACTTACCATGGCATTGGTCATTTGCAAAATTATTTTGTTGAAAAACATTTTGATTGTACACCCAAGTACTCTGACGTTGACATAAAAAATACTTGAGTTTCTGATTGACAGAATTTATGTGGTTTTTGGAGACCAGGTCTTCCAACAATCTATTGGAATTCCAATGGGTACCAATTGCGCCCCGTTATTAGCAGACCTTTTTAGTAATCATATGAAGCAGACTTTGTATAAAATCTTATACGTGAAAAGATGAAAACACTTGATGTGGCTTTCAACTCAACATTTAAATAATATCGACGACGAATTGTCAATTAACAATGCCTATTTCCATTTTTATATCGATAAGATATATCCCGATGAACTTAAGATAAAAGATACCAAAGAGCCTGACAAATCTGTTTTATATTTGGATATTTTACTTGAAGAAGACGTTAATGGTAATTTTACAACCAAGCTCTACGATAAACGATATGACTTTTACTTTTCAATCGTCACTTACTTATGCGGCAATATACCTTGGAGTTTATAGACATTGTATCTCAGTTGATTCGATATGCAAGAGCATGCTCTACATATGTACATTTTCTAAAACGAGGTAAATTATTGACAAACAAGTTGCTAAATCAGGAATATCAGCAGCCTCGTTTTAAGTCATTATAAGTTCTATGGCCGATACAATGACCTTGTCAGCAAATACAATTTATCATTGAGTCAAATGCTGACTGACCGTTTTTCATTCTAATTGTTAGGCCATAATTTACACACTGAATTGACGACGGATTTTTCCGTTATTTCCCAACCATGACAAGGAGCACATTGCGGATGTGACCGGTCGGCAGGGGGATGCTCACTCCTCCATGGCACTTGATTCCACCTCTGACGGGTTCGTTATTGCTCTACTTCTGATTGTTATTGTTTGGGTGGACTTTTGAACTTGAATACAGTGTTCGTCATCAAAATTAATTGCATTGATCTTATTGAAACAATTACCATGTGCGGCTATCAAAAATACTAAAACTGGGTTTAATACAAACCTGGTTGTTGGATAAGTTGTAGATGTGAATATAATCGGAATCATACTGGAGATATCCTGGCTCTTCCTGACCGGAGCGGGTCAAAAGGTCACAGGTCAGCTGTCGTTTGTTGAAATTTACAGCCTTACAATCACTGTGGTAAAAACACTGATGCTCGCACATCTTCTGTCCAATTAAATCCAGTGTTAGAAGAATATTTTCTCCTAACTTCGAGTTTTCAATTATTGCTGAAGTTTCTGCTTTAAAAACTCCCAAAATACCAAGGAGTAAAGCGAATATATACGTGTTAGACATCTCACTTTTTGTGTACAGTGTATTTTTATTCTTCCCCGTAGAGTTAATATTTTAAAATAACTTAGAGCACTGACGAGATAATTTTGCTTCGACTTTGTCCAAAAGTCGATTAATCGCCAGGATAACCAAGCGTTTAATATGTTTAAAATGCGTGGAAATGTATTCATTTGATTGTTTTGTAAAGAGAACAGAATTGGAAAATTTAAATAAAAATAAAATAACTATCCCCGTAATCAATTTGTTTTTATCACTGACGATGCACTGTCTAATTGATGCTATTGATCCCCATTATCTGCACATTAAAATAAAAATCAAGGGAAGATCCACTAACATTACAGTTATAGTTTTTCCCTCATCAATGAATTCCTATACATCGGTACCATTCGCCAGGCAGTTAGACGAAAAGCTCAGTCAGAACGCCTTTGTTGAATCCCTGCACTCCTGAGAAGTATGGGTGAATTTATAATCCGTTTTTTTCCCCCGTGCATTCATAATTTGTCTGCATGGTCTGAAGAATATGTTTCATACATTAAAGTTTCGCAATAGAAAATGCTGTTACAAATCGAATGTGATGCAACTAAGGGAGGAGCAGTGTTTTAAAAGTATTTCACAGAATTTCTATAGGAAACACAGAACAAGCCATTTATATAAAAAAAAATGAAGAAAAAAAACCCCACAGAATAAAATGTATAATTTATAGCTATCAGTATGCCAATGAAACATTGTATTTGAAAGTGCAATATTTTCTTCGTACAAGAGTGGAATCGTCATCATTGATCATATATACAGCATCGGCTAACAGAATTTTTTGGTAGTATGATTTGATAAATTTTACTTGCAGATGGAAATTGGAAGACCTTACAAAATAATGAATAAAATCGACATACATGCCAATATATATATATACATACTTCTAAGTACTGTGAAATCACAAATTTTCATGGGTGTTTAATTCTCGTTGTTTTCAAGGTATGAAGAGATCCACGAATTTATGGCCGCCACGAAATGTAAAATGTTACATACATAAGTGCTTTTTCCTCAAACCACAAAACCAATTTTTTTAAAGCTCCATTTCAGTGTAAATCGTTACTTGTCGCGAAGAATGGGGTGTCCTGAAACTTATTTCGCCGAATATTTCTTTCTCGTTTCTAAAAATACGGGCGTGTCATTATGTTATTATAGACGTTCAAAACATGACTCAGAACGTTTCATCCAAATGGAAAATTCTACCACTTCAATGCGCTTTATTGTATCTACGATATCGGCACCGGTGTATGCTCACCTGAATACTTCATTGTCACGGATATCGGCCTGGAATGGCGATCCGCGTGTTCGAGCTGGTTATCTTGCATTACTTTTGTTTACATTTTATTGCAGTTACGTGCATTTGTACTCGTGTGTTTTTCCTAATAAGGACACTGACATTACATCGATCGTGCATTTGTGTTTGCATACTGCACTGACCTGTGCAATATTGTTTCTTTGGTATCTTACTTTCATAAAAACTATCATGTGACATTCTATAATTAACCCTTTTGTGGTCAAGCCTGGTGTTTTCCTGGCTTTTTACGATTTTGATTTTTTAGGTGCCAGGAAAACGTCAGAACCGGTGTAACGTTGAATATTGACCCGAGTTGAAAATTGACCCGAGGGTCATTTTTCAACGTTGAATATTGAACCAGGGTCATTTTTCAACGTTGAATATTGAGACCAAAAGTCGTTGAATTTATACCCGGGGTCATTTTTCAACAGCTTGATAATTTTTTTCTTACACCTGATGACGTCAACAAGTTGAAAATTGACCCTGTTGAATATTGACCCCACCTCAAAGTTTGAACATTTTTTTTAGCTGGGAAGTTGTTTAACGGGATTTATCATGCAATATCACTTTATTTATATTTTGGTTTCAATTTTTTCCCTTTTCAAGAATAATAGAAATAAACATACAGTATCACTCCGTGTATATATGTACATTTTGATCAGTGCACGATTTCAGTTATCTTCAAGCATGACAACTTTATTTTTGAAAATACTTTCCAAAATCCATGGCATCCATAAATAACTACAAAACAACGAATAGCTAGGGCATAAAACAAAATTCTTAAAAATCTGCTGTCTAGAAAGTGAGCCCTATATATATATTGATCAGTCCGGTGGAACATCCCATTTAGTCAAATTCAGTATGAAAATAACAAAATTAATAGCCTAAAAATTAGAATGAAACACATCGACCAAAATGATTCCAATGATAGGTTATATTTGTGAAAAAGAGCAATATTATAGCGACCATGGCATGTAAGTAATGCTGACTTTAAATAAATTGCCGAATCCCTGTAACAATTAACTTATTTGTCAGTAGCCTGTCTCGGCTTGAAAATTGATCGCTTTCGGACCATAACCTTGAGAATGAGTTTATTCTTATTCTAAAAAATTCCTATTTTATACAATGTGATTCCTATTTGATTACTTGTTATTTCTATTCCATTATTTGTAATTTGTGTTCTATAAATTGCTATTCCAATTACAGGAAATGTGACAATATGATTCATATATCATAAAATTTACATATTTTTCTCTCGAAAACACGCGTTTCCTATTCGATGTCATTAATATTTAAAACAATCGGTTGCTAGTCGCTAATTTTGTCATTCCTATTCACTAATTTTATCTTTTTTATTCGATAATTATTTGGTTTATATGCAATAAAGTTAATTGTTGTTCGAAAACATACTATCATCCATTTTTATTCGAAAAAATACGATTCCTATTCGATAAACTTCTCATCTTATTACATGATTTTATCTCTATGATCTCCTATGCGATGTTTTTTTTAATTCTTTTTCAATAATTGCCATGATTGCATTCTGGGAAATATGACAAATTAAACTAGAACTGGTTGTAAACTCAATTAAATAGGAATGTAACGTTTAACATTATTATCGAATATGAATCATTTTATCACATAAATTGACAAAACAAAATTTGAAAATATGGGAATAGGGCACAAGTTTTCTCTCTTCAAGACTTAGAGACTAGAGATCAGCATAAATTAAGCTGTTGCTGTTTAATATTAAATAAATGTGTTTCGTTTTATACATTGATGGAGTAATTATAGAGGATTTAGTTGTTCATAATACTAATTTGATTATGTCTCGTATCAATTTTTGACAAAGATATCCAATATGTTTTAATATAAAGTACATGTAGATCCTAATTCAAGACATTAAAGCATTGTTACGTCTCATCAATTATGGAATATCAAAAAATATTAATACAAGTTGTAGTAATTTTTTTTTTCAGAAACATCAAGTCATACTCTGTATTATCTTTAATTGAGAAATCAATACTAGTTGATGTCACTCACTTAAAAGGACTCCTGCAATATAGCATATGATCACAAGAAAAAAAACATGAAGTCAATATGCATTTCAGATTCTATAAATAGTAACTCAAGTTTTTATGATGTTATACTTAATCATGTGATCAAGTTTGAGCCAATCAGAGAACTTAGAATAAAAGGTGATATCACCTTTTCCTGCTAAATACTAGTAGGTGCTATCACCTATTTAAATAACTGCTATCACATATTCGAATAGGTGATATTACCTGTTTGAGTTTCTTACAACAATCAATACTGAATGCGCCCTATAATATATAGATTACCACTGGAATCAAGAAAATTCGGACTAACCAGTTTTCATGCGTTTTCTACGATTTTCTTGTTGTATACATGATATATAAGTGAAATAAATTAATTTGTAAGCAAAAAAAAAAAAAAAAAAACTACAGCTGTTCGACGGGAAAAGGTGATATCACCCAATCGAATAGGCGATATCACCAATTCGAATAGGTGATATCACCTTTTCGAATTGATGATATCACAAATTCAAATCAAATAGGTGATATCATCTATTGGAACAGGTGATATCACTTAATATTCAAATAGGGGATATTACTTTTTGCAGTAAATACCAAATCGGGGCCCCATACCTATGAATTAAATCACAGCAGTGAAAACCCAATCATAAATATGTGTTTTTATGCTGTTGAATTTTGAACCGGTTTCATGATCAAAATTCCACGACCCGGCTCAGTTTTCAACGGATATTAGGGTCTAAATTCAACACCTTTGGTCTCAGTATTCAACGTTGAAAAATGACCCCCGGGTCAATTTTCAACCCGGGTCAATATTCAACGTTACACCGGCACCATTACGAAAACTGGGCAATCGCCGCCTCCAACACCTGAAGCTTATATTGGGCCCTCGAATGAGACCCTAAAATTGAGGTCCTGCTCAATGATCATTGACTCAATGTGCCGAGCATGTGTTAAAACTGGCAGTTCTCCACCAACATGTGGTGGCATCTAAATATCGAAAGTTCATTGAAACAATAATAATATTGGGAGAAAATCAAACATGGACCTTTTAAAACATCAGAGATTGGTTCAGGTGCCACTGAGGAGTAATGATTTCATAACCCCGCCGTGTACTTATTGTTTTTATGATCGGGTAAACAGTAATAATCAGTGTCAAAATGATAGTCTAACAAATTGAACGCAATTTTTGACTTAGCAATAGATTGTTTTTGCTGAGAAGGACACTGACATTATATCGACCATAAAATTTGTGAACTGTTGATTTTGATATCCGTGAGTTCTCTATTGTTCGTCTATTGCCTGATTTTAATAATTGATCGTGCTTATAACATGCTTTTGTGTATGGAGATAAATTGGGAAATTAATGATATATGCATGCAGTAACGGTATAATGCTTCATAAGAAAGGGAGCTTATGAAAGAAAAGTTATTACGTTCATCACCTAGATACAGTTTAATCGTTAGTTTGCCATTAAGTTTCTTTCCTCCAGTAGACATAATTTAATATGTTATAAATATTTCGGAGTCTGTTGTGTCTTTTACTTCAAGTTCAAGGGGATATTTCGATTTAACAAAGGCACGAAAATGAAAATATTCATTTATAAAAAGTCGTAAATATATCTTTAATTAAAGTATATATTTATTTGAAGGCCACAGCAACTTTTCACGTAGAATTTTTAAATAAATTCTGTTTTATATGAATACAAGAACTATAATTCCTTGGACACAAGAAATACATAGGGAGATTTCATATGATTTTTGAGGATTTGGTCTTTAAAAACTTTGAAGATGTTGTCAATCAAAAAGTCCATCATCTTTGAAATTACTTTGAAGTACTTAGGTGAGGAATCAGAATAATTTTCAAATGATAGATGACAATGTATTCAAATTTACAAGTTCCATTTTTATTGAAAGCATGTCTATATGAAGAAAAATTCCTTGAAAATTTTAATTACCCATGTTTGGGTAATGACACTTTGAGGATATTCTGCTGTATAGTACATCCAAATTCCGGGTAGGATTTTAGTACACATAAAAAGTGAAGACACCAGTGATCAAACGTTATTAGCTGGTTAATTACCGCAGGTTGAAAGCTTAAACCTGGAAGAATTCCAATTAAGTTTTTTCTAACGAATCAGAGGAACATGACCCAGTTAATTTTCTGGTCCAGGAATTACAAATTCTGAGTACATGTGTACTCAGCCCACTTAACAATTAGCCTATATTTAATATTAACTTTTATTGATATTCTAATTATCTAAAAATATCTTTATATACGGCTGCATTTCATTTCCGGAATTTATTGTAATTATCAACTTTTCATTTCCGACATTTTTTAAGTTTTCATTTCCGACATTTTTTTTTGTTTTCATTTCCGACATTTTTTCCAGATAGTATACTTTAGTAACAGATTTGAAGACTTTACCTATGAAAAATTTTATTTAAAAGGAATAAATCATAAATAACATAAATAATTGAATTCCAAGTTCTGAGTTTAGTAAATCTATCAATGAAGCAACCGTGAAAAATAAATTTTTCCTTGCGCACATATGTACGTGTTGTGAACTAGTTGTGAACAACGGATAAAGATGGTTTGGTGATAGACATGTATAAGGTGCGTAGCCAGCAAATTGAAACCTTTTACCTAGACTTAGTGCTATACATAATAGATGGATTAAT
>NW_026939231.1:0-9051 GCF_032062105.1 Saccostrea cuccullata | reverse complement strand
TTAGAGCAGAGAGTTTCTGTCAGTATTAGGGTGAAAATATGAGTAGGATTGCCTGCCATAAAAAATATACGTTTCAGTGATAATGACTTGACAATAACCGAGGTAGCATGATGAAAAGCCCTATCTTGATGTGACGTTGTTACGCGCCAACGTCACCCTCATGGTTGGTTGGAAACCTTTTAAATTACTCTCTGACAACCAAAAAACTTTTTTGGTTGAAAAATTAAAAACAAACTGCACAGCAACATGTTGTTGCCTTTTTATTCACTTATGCAACTCAATTACTAGACCCAATGTAACTTCCGGTGTAACGACGAAAAGTGACCCAGTAAAATATGACCGGGGGTCATTTTTCTACGTAGAAATTTGACCCCCTGGTCAATATTCTACGTAAAAATGACCCACTTTTCTGTAGAAATAATGGCCTTGGGGTCGTTTTTCTCCGTGTGCATTGTAGAAAAATGACCCGTAGAATAATGACCCCTTGTCATTTTTTTGATGCAAAAACATTCGTTTTGGTAGGAATATTTTTGTTAGGCGAATGTATACGGGTATAATCAAGCAGCCTTATGCTTTGAAGTGTTAATTTCTGAAAGCTTTAAAGCTTAAATAACGAAATCAAAGCTACATGTATACAATACCTTATATTAATAATACAAACCGTTTTATCCCCATTAAAGGAAAACAATATCTTTTAAAATGTTCTATTAGTCTATTACATGTAAAGCAAAGATACGTCGTGCATTCATAGAATCGTTTATTACATTTTCTACAGTAAGTTTCCATAGTTGTCAATTTTTTTTAAAAAGGTCATTTTCTCGCTGGTGTTAGAAATTTTTCCATGATTAATTAATTATAAATCTCTTTGATTTTACCCTGAATAAATGATTTGCAAAACTCAAAATAAAGTTTTATTTTTGAAAAGTTTCAGGTTTTTGATCCGTACTTTTAAACGGGTGCGAAAAAGGGCGCTAGCGTAGAAAATTAAATCTTATAATAATATTTGGTTTTCTATTAATGAAGTTTCAAACTTCTCATAAAAATAGGGATGATTTAATTTGTCAAAATAAATATGAAATAAAATTGCTTCTGACCTATGATACAAAGGAAACTTAAATCTTATGATAATACTAGTATTTGGTTTTCTATTAATGAAGTTTCAAACTTCTCATAAAAATAGGGATGATTTAATTTGTAAAAATAAGTACGAAATTAAATTGACTCTGACCTATGACACAAAGGAAAGAAAAAGTGGTTAGCTCAAGACCTGTAAAATGTTTTGTCGTTTGCGAGTGTCAACAAAACCTAAACAAAACGGGGGTTATAGCATAAAACATGGTTAACAAAAAAAAAAAAAAGAAGTGCTCGTCTTCCCCGTTTACCCCCCAAAAAACAAATGTTGGATTATGGAAAAGTTGTTATTTACATATTATATATTACATATTATACTTATGCCCCCGTTTAAACAAAGTTTCGGGGGTATATGTTTTTTTTTTACCTTCCGTCCGTCTGTCTGTTTGTCTATTTGTCCGCAAAAACTTGAACCTTGCCCATAACTTTAGATCGGGACTATGACTTTCATATTTTATGTGTTTTTTGTGACAGGCCTTTGTGTACAACCAATTTTGACCTTTTCACCTTGGAGTTTTACACACTTTTACACAAAAATTTAAAACTTTTACTTTGCATTAACTTTTGGACGGTATAGGCTAGGACTTTAGATATTGAAGTAATGGCATGATAGACTAAGAGTAAGAAGGATATGAAGATAACGAACAGTATTTAATATCAAAGTCCATAAAACACTATAAAATAGGAGCAGAGCAAACACGGACCTCCAAGACATCAGAGGTGGGATCAGGTGCGATGGAGGAGTGAACATCCCCTGCTGACTAGTCACACCCGCCGTGTGCTCCTTGTCATGATCGGGAAATAACGGAAAAATCCGTCGTTATTTCAGTTATAAATAATGGACTAACAAGTGGTATGGAAAAACGTCAGTCAGCATTTCACTCAATGATAAATTGTATTTGCTGACAAGGTCATTGTATCGACCATAGAACTTACGAAATGATGACTTTAAACGAGACTGCTGATATTCTTGTTTCATCAACCTGCTTGTCAATAATTTACCTCGTTTTAGAAATTGTTCATACATAGAGCATGCTCTTGCGTATCGAATCAACTGAGATATATTCACTCAGTATGCAGGTGATGAAGGTATATTGCTGCATAAGTAAGGGAAGTTGACGATAGAAAAGTTAAATTCGTCAAGTTTATCATATAACTTCGTTGTTAGGTTGCCATTAACGTCTTTTACAATTAAAATATCCAAGTATAAAACAGATGTGTCAGACTCTTGGTATCTTTTATCTCAAACTCTCCTGGATATCGTATCGACGTAGGAATGGAAATTACCATTGTTAATTGACAATAAGTCGTCGATATATTTGAAGGTCGAGTTAAAGGCCACAGCAAGTGTTTTCTTCTTTTCACGCATTAGATTTTGCCTAAATTCTGCTTCATATCAATACAAAAATAGGTCTGCAAATAACGGAGCGCAATTGGTTCCAATGGGAATTCCAATAGATTGTTGGAAGACCTGATCTCCAAAAACCACATAGATATTGTCAATCAGAAACTCAAGCATTTTTTGATGTCAACTTCAGAGTACTTGTGTGTACAATCAGAATCTTTTTTAACAAAATAATTTTGCAACTGACCAATGACCAAGTAAGTAAATTTACGAGTTCCATTTTTATTAAAGAAGCAACTGTCAATGATATCAAAAAGCCTGGATTTTAATTTATCGTGGGGAATGGTTGTGTATAAAGTTGAGAAGTCGTGAGTTTTTAAGCTGTTGATTTTGGTAAAATCTTGTGATTTATTCATTTTAGAAACCATTGTTAGAAGAAGATCTTGAAGAACGAGATTATATTATCGCGATTTACAGTATATATGCAGACATCCATACGAACATTTCGTATATATGTGTATTTGCGTTTTTAGGGAATCGAAAAGTAGACCCGTGCATATATTTGAAAGAGAGAGAGAGAGAGAGAGAGACGCAGAAATGTGTGAAACAAATTGCAAGATACTTAACTTAAAAAAAAAATATTGGATTACTGTTCATGTTAGTTTATACAAAAATCATTCAGAACAGCACGAGTGTTGAAACAAAATGCATTTCTATGTTTCATTCATCTTCTAAAGCACTGCTGTTGTAATATATTTTATACATGTCTATCTTTCTTTTCAATCATAAGACAGGGAATACACTGCCTGCCTCGTCAAGAGGAAGACATAAATATCGACACAATAAATTCTATATCATTGTATAGAACTTCAGTATCAAAAGGTTTACAATGTATATACAAATATGATGGCATTGGATTCATCGTGATTAATCATTTGAAAGTGGTGTATATACGGTGTACACATGATTAAAAAAAAGGGTACTTATTCTTGAACTTCCTAAACTTGTATATAAGGCATCGTTAATTTTAAGATACTTTTACTTGCAATCGGGAATTCATCACATTCTTCAGATCTCTGCATATATGTCAAATTCAAATAAGTAATAATTCTGATCAGGATATCAATGAAATATATGGAGATAACAAACAGTATTCAAACTCAATAGCCCATTAAACAAAACAAAATTGGATCAGAGCAATCACGGACCTCCAATACATCAGAGGTGGGATTGGGTGTCATGGAGGAGTGAGCATCCCCTGTCGATAGATCACACAACAATTTTACAGATAGCAAGTTACTTTTGATTGATTTTATACCTTGATTTGTGCAATAAGATTTACCATGTATTATTCGTATCTTTTTATGATAACAATAAAACCAAAGAATACAAAAATAATTTCAGTTATCCAAGTAATAATTTAGAATGATGTATAGTTATAAGAAGTTTACCTACTATTGTTTCTACATTTCAACCTCTAGTGAGCTCTTTATATTGAGATTTGAATAAATCTTAATCAAATATGGAAATAATGAACAATGATCAAGCTGAAAGGTCCATTTGAAACAATTGCAAGGAGAGTAAAGAGGTACATCTAAAATTATAAAAGGCGTAAGCATCCACGGACGAACATACTTCGACGATAAAAGTTTTAATAATGACGTGACAATAACTTTAAATAACAGTTAGCATTTGACTTACTTATAGATTGTATTTGCTGACAATGTTAATGTATCGACCATAGAACTTACGAAATTGTGGCTTTTTAAGAGACTGATTATGTTGTTACTTTATCAATTCGTTTTTCAATAGCTTGCTCACTAAAAATTGTTCGTACGTCGAGCGCTATTTTGTATTTCACTACAAAATTAAGGAAAGTTGAAGAAAAAAATTGGAATCGTCACATTTATAATAAAATATTTTGGAAGAGTTCCATTTATGTTGTTTTCTAGTAATAAATCCAAATATATACACAGATGTGACAGACTCTCTTGTATCTTTTACTTCAAGTTCACTGGGATATATCCAGTGGACAATTAAATGAATGTAAGTAATTATTAGTAATTGGTAATAATGAGTCGTCCATGCATCTAAATATTGAGTTGATGGTTACAGCAAGTGTTTTCTCATTCTCATGTACAAGTTTTTTTGTTTTTTTTTTTCAAAGACAGTCTGCTCCATATGAATACAAAATAGGGCTGCTAATAACGGACAAGGGCGCGATCGGTACTCGTAGAAATTTTGCATATTGTTGGAAGAACTGATGTCTAAAAACGACATAGATATTGTTAAACAGCATGTGGGGCATAATTTTAATTTTTAAAATCACTGAATTTAAAGAATACTTGTATGTAAAATCAGAATTATTATAACAATATACTTTTGTGATGACAACTGGGGAGGAAAGTAAACACGCGATTCATTTTTTAATACTGAGTAAATATAAATTTAAGAAAAAAAAGCAGCTGCCTATAACGTAAAAACCCTGAATTTTAATTTATTGTGAGAAATGGCAGTAGAAAGTATTGAAAAGAACAAACGTTTTTAAGATGGTATTTATGTCGTTGAAATTATATGATTTAATTTTTTTTTAGAAATTACCTTATAGATTTCAGGTTTCTACATCTGATTTTCACCACTTTAACCATTTATTGTTATATAGTTCTCGATCCTGAAGTTTCTTCATTGCTGTTACGTGTAATATGTTAATGAGTGTTTCGTAGAATATTTACTGGAAAAACTAAAAAATGGGTTATCACTTGCAGAATTAAATTCCGGTTCCTGTCAATTAAAAACAATAAGCTGTATAAAAAACAAATTCATCCATTCCAAACTTTTAAATTCTTAAAATAAGAAATATATTTGCACATATTTATTTTTTCAATCCACTGCATATGTGAAAATCAATGATGAAGTAATCAAAACGTTCTTCCATCTTCCATCTTTGAAAATGGAAAGGTCTTGATAACAGCTGGTGTGCCAAGTTCACCTGATTAAAATCTTATGTAAAAAGGTTTAATATCATCTAAATTGTTTCAAATAATTGGAAAATACTAGCAATTTAAATAAATCTCCTTCCTGTCAATTCAAACAATGAGCTGTATAAAAACAAATTCATCAATTCCAAACATTTAAATTTTTAAAATAAGAAATATATTTGCACATCTTAAACTACTTGTTTTTTAATGCTTTAACCAAAGCTGCATATGGTGTAAAATATATGATGAAGTATAATCAAAACGTTCTTCCATCTTCCTCTTTGAAAAATGGAAAGGTCTTGATAACAGCTGGTGTGCCAAGCTCACCTGATTAAAATCTAATGTAAATGGGTTGAATATCAACTATTTTTATTTTCAAATTGCTAAATTGTTATTTCACTGATTCCGGTTTATCTAGATAGTTTAGAAAATTCATCGATGGACTTTGATGTGGAAAATACTAGCGACGATTTTAAAAAAAATAAAAACCAAAAAATGGATTTGAATGATTTTGCAGAAGAGTGCATGTTTTCCGTTATTGCGAATTTTCCATTACAGAGTAACTTTGAATGTTTTCATGAAATTTTCCTTTTACTTTGGATCAAATTACGTGTAGATTCTGTGTGGAATAAGTTTTTAAAAAGTGATTGAGAAATTTTGACATTTTACATTCACAGGAAAATACCGAGTATTTCTCCAAAATTTATAATAGGAAAACATCAGCATTTACTTTTTGTACGTGCTTTTGCTAAATTGAATCAGATTTATTTTCAGACCGTGCATTTTAATAAACATTATATCGAAAATTAATACTTATACTTTATAGAGGAATGTGGTATGATATTTTGCTACACAGAACAGTAAACTTCCAAGAAAGAAATTTTCAATTTTGGATTTAGAATATTACAGTCCATTACGAGTTTTTGAAGTACATGAAATAGCTTCTGTAATCATTAACTAGATGTGATGGAGTATGAAACTGGACTGATTTTGGTGACATTCACCAAGATTGAAAAACAATACTATTAGTTAAGGCAAAGCAAAAGGAACCACTTTAATGAGATTCCTTGAAAAGTCATGTATGATGTTAAAGAAGTTCTTTTACTGTGGCCTTCCATTCGATATCTAAATATATCAAAGGCGTTTTACTAACTTGTTCTTTTTATTCATACTTTGAATTGATATAGACTAATAAATTCGAAATTAAACAATGCGGATTCGGATTATGTGCTTTATATTTGGATGAATTACTAGCTAGTTTTAAAACATTAAAAGGAAACTAACAACTAAACAATTTAACTAAACTTTTCTATCGTCAACTTCTTGCTATTTATAGCAATGTACCACAATCGCCTGTATATGGATCTTTTACTCCCAGTTGACTCGAAAACAAACAAATAAGACAAATAACAAATAAGCTGAGAACAAAAGAATTGAAAAATATCATTTCAAGTCAATATCTCGCAAAGGCTATGGTTGATACGATGACGTTAACGTTGTTTGCAAATACTATCTGCTGTTAGTCTAAGTCGAATCATTGTTAGGCCATTATTTTCACATGGATTGGTTGTACGTAGATATACTATTATTCGTTTACCGATCAAAAGAGCACTAGTTGGGTGTGTTTGGTTGACTGGCGATGCTTATTCCTCTTTGGCACCTGATCGATTCCTTTGAAATTTTCAGAAATTCTCCGTTTGTAATTTGTAATGGGTTTTAAGTAAAAGATTCATTACTTTTGATTTTTCATCACACGTTGACTATTTTAAAATACCTAGAATTATTCTTTTTATATACACATATACATATTTTTTTAATAAGAGAATTTTTTTAGAATTATATTCCTTTTATACACTGTACATATCTTAAGATTCATACACTGTACATATCTTAAAGATTGAATAGAATCTTTTACTGCATATTCATTCTTTTTCAAAAGTGCAGTTTTGTTGACTGTATAAATTTGGTCCATTCATGTAAGAAAAACCCTCAATTTAATTAAAAGCAATCAATCATCTAAAAATTCCTATTAGCAGTAGAAAGTATAGATTTAATAGATTTTAAAGTTACCAGCCATAGTGCATAAGAAATGAAATAGGTCCTTAATGAAACCATGTCCAAAACCCTTTCTGAACCGTTCAATAATCTTGAAACAACCGTTTCGTTTGTTTTTCGCGCCAAAAAATCGTATTAGAATTACGAATTTATAAAATCGGGGTGAACCGTTGCAATCCGTGTTATTGCCGTGACAGTGTGACCTAGGTTTACCAACAGCACACACTAACACCTAAAGAGACCAAAAAAACAGGCCCTTGTGGTGTCTTCCTACAAATCTCCCATGTAAGTCTGGTTTGAGAAGGCCCAAATTTTTTGTTGAAGTCAATATCATGTAGCGGGTTTTCTTGACAGGTGTAAAATTTAAGGTTTTGCCTAATCAAATATGTCAAAAATTTTAAACGTGATTCATTTTAGCAGACACAGGGTTTCAACTCTTTGCAAATGAACACTTAAAAGAGTACTGACTATTTTATTAATTGAAATTTTAGTGGACTACCATCAAAATGCTAAAATAAGCCAATATTAGCACCCCGCTAAAAGCACCTGCTATACAGTATACTTTTGTAGAGGTCTCTACTTTATTTTCAAAAAATTTTAAAAACATAACCCTACTTTAAAAGGGGCCATGGTTTGAGAACTGATTCACCTCTATAATAAACTTTAAATGTTTTATATTAAGCATATAAAATATTTGGAAAATTGATTTAAATTTTCAACATTAGCTTATACCTCGGTACATTAAATGTGGATTCATTATATTTACAATACCCGGTACATTGTACGTATAATTGCAAAACACTATCAGTTGGCTACAATTTTTCCCCCAGGTTAAATGTGCAATGAATTCCTTCTATGTTTGAAAAATCCCCGGGAAAAACCAGCGAATCGATTATTGAGTTGACAGCGCTTTAGTTGCTAGAGTCATTGTAAAAGGGGGGAAAGTAGCACTAGAAAATGTTTAACTTGTCGGATCAAGTTCAAACGGTATATAAAGGGGCATTGGGTTGCATTATGTCACCCGTTGAAAAAGAGCAGCGGGTACAGGATTCTAAAGCTTTTCCAAACGACAGAGACTGCCAGAAAAAAGAATTGTATCACAGAACAGTAGAGGGATGGATGCCATGAAGCTTAAACAATTTATAAGTTACTATTGCGATACTCCAAGTTGTTTGCTGCATCTGACTCAGATCTAGGGAAGACAATGTTACAGAGTACAGAACGATACAGGAGAAGCATCTCCTGTCACACAGGGAAAGGGGTTTATCTGTTCAATGCAAGCAGAGGTAGACAAGCATTTTGACGACATGTTGGGGAAAGAGAATAGAAGAATCAGTGAGTCCCTGGTCGTCAACAGTCATCTTAGTGAAAAAGAAAAATGGTTCAACAATATTATGCGTTGACTATCGAAAAATTAATGAAAGAATACTAGTATTAAGGATGCTTATCCGCTCCCAAGGATAGACGACTCTTTGGACCAACTCTCTGAAATCAAGTGGTTTTCCACTTTTACTTAACTCCGGCACGGGGTAAAAAATGTCA
>NW_026939230.1:0-91014 GCF_032062105.1 Saccostrea cuccullata | reverse complement strand
CCATGAGAGGTAGGGACTTCATATTAAGAATGCATACTCCATTATTTAAGTTCTTTCAAATGTCAAGGTCAAGGACGTTGTGACCTTGACTGTAACCTATAATAGCTTTTCCGTACCTTCGCCATAACTTTGAACCATGAGAGGTACATGCAAAGACTTCATATATGGTATGCATACTCCGCTAATCAATTTATTTCAAATGACACCAGGCAAGGTCAATGACCTTGTGATTTTGACTGTGACCTATATGCTTAACAGGCACGTAGCATCGATATTGAAAGTGGGGGGCGGCAAAGAAATTTTTTTTTCTTACCTCAAAAAATTTGACAAGCTTAAAAAAAAACCCACTACCTAAAATTTTTTTTTACGCAAACTTGAAAATCCTATTTCGTTGGGGGGGGGGGTTAACTACCAATTCCTTTCAATATCCATTTTTTTTAACCTTACACTACTGTTTTCCCTTCATATTAATTTACTTAAGTGGCAAGTGGGGAGGGGGGCCAAACAGCCTTTCAATATATATTTCCAATTGTAAAAGTAGTGTTGGCAAAAAAAGTAGGTAGGCATACCCCCCACCCATATTGCTACGTGCCTGCTTCTAATAAACTTTTTTTTTCGAAATTTGCTGCCGCTGGGCTCATAGTTTCACAAACACATCTTATCTTCTTCAGCTGTGTGCATAGATTCCTCTTGATTATGACATGATATTTACATCAAAATGTGCACGACAGAATCACGTCGGAATTATTTAAAACTAACCCTTTATAAAAATTCCTACTCATAGATACTACAAGTGATTTTTTATTACCTGTGTTTACGATATGACCCCCCTCCCCGGTTCACAAGGCCTGCCCTGATCTCCCTGAAGCACCCCTCTGCATTGCATCAGTGATGTGTAAAGTAAATACCGGGGGTTACTGAATCTGAATATTCATTATAAGTACAGTCATGTATATTAATTTATTATTTGTTTGTAGCTGCAGAACTGTAGCTCTCTGAAAAAAAATCATATTGATCGACCGGTCAATAAATTTTTTGGAGAGCTACAATTCTGCAGCTAATTTGTTTGAATATTTCCTGAAAAGTACATGCATATCTGTTTGAATATTATGTAAAACAATGTACCTTTTAAAATTAATTATTTTGTTTATTGAAATATATGTACATGTAACATAAATTTAACATAATGTTTTTTTTTTTTTTTTTTACATTTTAAACAATTAATAAAACAATTATGATTTTGAGCCTTATATAAAGCATTAAATATACAATGACATACCTTATACATGTAAGTTAGACATTAAGGTAATTATGGTTATCATGTTGCTGATTTTCATCAAATGAATGACATTGTTTATTTATATTTAATAAAAAACAAAACAAAAGACAATAAAATAAAAATAAATTAATTTAAAAAAAGTTTAAAGTTGGATGAAAATTGAAACAAATAAAGCCCATTTTTATTAATGATGGTAAAAGTATGATAAGAATTTAAAAGGAGAAAAATATTTCAACTAAATAAATTTAAAACAAATTGTTTAAAAAATCCCAGCTTTAGACATGTTAGACAATGAACAAAAATCTTTAAAGTCACTTGGTAGTGGTTTTGTGGGCAATTTGTTAAAGAAAGTACAAATACATATTTTCACCGGTGAAGTATTTATCTAAAATTATCTTTCACACATATCTTTCACACATACAACATGTATAATGGTTTAAAATCATGTAACAAACATGTATTGTTATTGCAGAAATAAATATTCTGTGGCCTATGTAAATATTACACTGCTACATAACATCACTTGCAGTACTTCTCGGTACTTGATTTTCATTACTTGTCTATTACTCCTTTGAGTAACAGATTATCATTTGTATCTATACACAGTAACCAGGGTCTGTTTAGTCACTGCAGATATTTGATTTTCTTAACTTGTCTGTTTAAATATTGAGCAACAAACAGATTGTCCTTTGTATCTATACACAGTCCATAACTTTGAGGTCATTTGTATCTAAACACAGTCCCCAGGGAAACAATACATGGTCTATGTAACGGAGGAACTGTCCATCCTGGTCTATGATGTGGACACACTCATTGTTATAATCAGCTGTAAGGATGTGACTCTGACTGTCTGTGGTGATTCCTCGTGGATTGAATGGTTGGTTCTTTGGAGCAGGAGTATGTCCAGTGTACCTGAATTTGATCACAATATGTAGAAATTTTTTAAGTTTATTCATACTTTTTTAAAAGAATTTGGTAGAATTTCAAAAGAAATATAATTTTGTATACTGTATATCATGTATATATAGAATTGTACAGTCTTTGACACTACTAATTGATTTGTTACTGAAAATAATTGTACTTTATGATAGACAGTTTTATATAATTCTGTATAAGGAGAAGACTATCTGAGTTGTAGAACATTTGTCTTATCCTTTTGACTTTGTCAGTAAAATATGTTCAATTCAAAGTGTACCTGAATCTCAGTTTCCCGGCCTGATTGACCACCACTACTGCTTTAGCTCCACTGTCAGACACACAGATATCCAGGTTCCTGTTCTCAGTTATATATCTAGTATCAGATGAATAAAGAGGTTTATTTTTATCATCAAACTGAATGGTTTGTTCATCTGTGGAGCAAGAGTAACGGACAACTTTTGTTAGTTTTTTATCATCACTGATCATGGTAACCAGGAGGTCACCAGAGGAGGTACTACAGACACCTTTAGGTCTCCAGTTCTGTAGTCTGATCACCTCCTCTATCTTCTCATTCTTCACAATGTTCACAGTGTCATCAGTATAAACTAGATCTCCACTTTTTGTCACTGCTATGTCCCTTGGTGTGTTCCCTGACTTGGTTGTGATTGACTTGAGTAGTGATCCCTGATTGATGCTGTAGAGTTTCATGGTGTTGTCATTTCCTCTTGTCCAGATTTCTTCATCACTTACACTGGCCACATTGTAAAGTCCAAAGTGATACTCAGTGTCTATGGTGGCGACAATCTCTGGTTCATCAAGCAGCTGTTTGACTGGAGGAGAGGATCCAGCTTCTGGTGATTTCTGTGTTGTCTTCATGCTGTAGCCATATTCATCTGATTTTATCGAAATTGTTTTCAAACTAAACAGTTGGTCTGCCTGCAATTTCTTTGGGATGAATTTAGGAATGGAAACTGTAATTTTTCTTGGAAGGTTTGTATACCTATCTAGGGTGGAAGGCAGACTGAATAGGCTTGAAATGTCTGTAGATTCCAGAACACTATCAACTGAATTGATTTCATCCTTGATGTCAGACATTGTCTTGTTTATTTCATCCAGATGTTTCTGTAGAGTTTGTAACTGTGTGTTTTTCATCTCATCAACTTCAGCTTTAAGTTTCTTGACAAGTTTGTCAATTTCTCTGTGCCAGTCCTCTCCATGTTTTGTTATGGCTGTTGAGAGATCTCCATATTCCTTTTCTAACTGACTCATTCTGTTTTGTACATCAGAGGCAATGTCCTGGTAGTTTGGATATATCTTTTCTTTCAGTTCAGTTTGTTTTTTGATGAGTTTGTCCCTTTTCTTGTCTCGGATTTCCAGGACCCTAACTAATTTATGTCCGAGATGTTGATCCGAGGCAAGACAAATACTACAGATAGGAACATCACAATGGGTACAGAACATCTCACACATTTCTTCATCATGAGAGGTGCATCTGGGGTGAATAAGAGTAGACTTTTTGTCCTTAAAGTGAACAATTTTATGAGGTTTTGAGAGATCAGCAGAAAAGTGTTCTCCCACACAGGCCTTACACAGGTTGACAAGACATGTATCACAGTGCATCTGTACCACAGCGGTCTCACACAGGTCACATCGCATCACGTCCTGGGCACTGGTACGGGGGTCCATGACTCAATCTTCAAAGAAAAATGTCAAGTTTTCAATTTACTGTTAACAGCCATCCATGTTCATATTTTGAATGTCTTAGATAACATGGATAAATAAATTCTGCACACAACCATATCATTCTTGAAGGAAAATCATGTAATTTTGAGGCCTAATTAATTTATATACTATATATAGGGTATATACATGTATATAGCACAAGCGTTATGTTATTTTTTACTGGATCCATTTACCTTCGAAATACCTTTTATCTTTCATATTACATTGATTTTATTTATATTTTTTGGTCACAATATGGGTTCGAATTAAAAGAGGGGGTGGGGGGTTACAAAGGTAATAGTTGCCTTCAGCTTTAATATAGGCTGCTGCCCCAAAAAAATGACAATTTTCAAAATGTACCTTAGCGAAGACATCGAGTGACCAGATATGTCTATGACGCCGATATGCCAAGTGGTTAACGCATGCAATTTTGTGTCCAAAATATACATAAGTACTAATTTCAATATAATAAATCTAGTAAACCAATGCATAGTTGACATGGTTGACTTCACTGATGGCCACTTATATGCATGGTTGTATTTTATTATTAGTCTTTATGTATGTAACATGGTTGTATGCCAACATGTTTGGTGATTCAGGGACCTAAATACTAACTATAGTATAAAATATACATACAATATAATAAATCTAGTAAACCACTGCATAACATGGTTGACTTCACTGATCCAGCCACTTGCGTGTATGCATGTTTGTATTTTATTATTTGTCTTTTGTGTTAAACATGGTTGTAAATATGTTCAAATCAAAAAAAAAAATAGTATATTAAGGTCCTTAGGTGAATCAATGAATAAAGAAATTAAAATAATTTATTATTTTTTTTTTGCCGCTGTGAGCCCCTATCCCGAGTATTCCCGACCCTAAAACTGCTATTACAAGCATAATTTAGAAAATAATAAATCTTTAAAACAACAACAAAACCGATTTATTAATCCTTTATATCTTTTCTGGTCACAAAAACTGAAAAGCCAACCCCCCCCCCCCCCCACACACACACAACATCCACCAGGTTTGAGTGGTGAACAGGTGAATATAAGATTAAATAACTCACTTACATTAATTATACTGAATATACTAGTATACAGATATGGAATTTAACAATTCGCTCTACTTCTAAACCGAAGACAAACCTTGATGTGCAGTAATGGCGGCCGCTGACGCTGCGCTGGTCTCTGCATTTGTACGGAAACATATTGGTGCTATTTTGACACTTTTTAACAATCTCTACCCAGAATTATCGTTTCATGTAGCGAAGCGAACGATAACTCTGGGTAGAGATTGACTTTTTTTAAGGAATATCCGATCCTCAGCCAGGTAGGATAGCTCCAAAAACTACCCATGATATTGAATTTGAAATGCATCAAAATGAAGCTTGAAAAAAAAAATACATTTCACGCAACAGTTTTCATTTTGTTCATCTTTATAAGATTTAATGTTTTGTGACGTCTTAAAAAAGTATCATAAAAGTTTACATAAAAAAATAATGCAGTTTTTAGAGAAATAAGATTTTCTTGAATCCAGCCTAAGATACCAATGTTTATTAGCATGATATGAAATAATATGTGATTTGTGGTGTTTTGCAATGATAGCAAAAGCCTTTCACACTATGTTTTATAGAAAGCATGATGGAAACAGAAGAAAAAATGCCAAATGAGTATGAAAATCATGATAATTTTTCTGAATGCCCAGAAACCTATCGTTTTTTAACTTAAAATATATTTATTGATTAATTTGCCATTAGAAAATGCAATGCTGATATTCCTTATTGCTTTTTCTGCAAAAATATTTGAGGATTGTATTAAAAAGTTCCTCAAAGTTAGAGAAATATTCTCCCTTCTCCAAACAAACAAAATACGATATTTAGTTATTTTATAGGCCTCTTCTGTTCTTTCATAGATTGATCCAAATACTTCTTATAGGAGTTTTATGAAGAGACTTACTTTTACAGTTGACGACTGACTTTTACATTTTAAACACATACAAACTCTATACATCAAAATGTAGAAGTCAGCTGTCGAATGTAAAAGTAAGTCTCTTCATAAAACTCCACTTATAATACTGGGGCTTCCGTACAACATAGACTTAGATTATGTTAATTTAGATAATTCTAATTTAGATTATATTAATTTGAACTATGATATGATGTAAATTTTGAATCACAACTTTACAATTTAATTCAGTGTGTGTGTGTGTGGGGGGGGGGGGGGGCACAGCCATACATTTTTCAGTTGGGGGAGGGGGCACAATTACTCCTACAAGTAAGAGCCTCGGTTAACGTCCCTACGCTCCTTCTCGCCGTGAACCTCTAGCATGCTGGAGAAGGGGCACTATCAACTACCAAAATTCATTGACAAGCAAAAATATATATTGACAGACCGGAGAGCTACAGTTCCACCCTTAGAAAAACTGTATATTTATTGCCCACAAAAAGTTGTGCTTGATTCTGGATTAATTTTTCCAAATTCTTACCTCAATAGCAAAAGAAAAAAAAGAAAAAAAAAACAAAGAAAAAAAAAGGGAAAGAAAAAAAAACACCTAAATTTAAAATATCCTTACCCTGTTATAAGGTTTTCTTGTTGACATCTGGACGAAGCTCATTCGACCGAATTATCTTGCAAACTAACATGATAGAATACTAGTAAATAGAAGAAATTTTCGATGATCTCGATCAATTTTAGTTACGAAGCGCTATTAACAACAATGATAAGGAATGTTTTATTGTGGAAACAACCAAAGAATACGTTAGAAACACACGGTTAGTAATATTCTGAGGAACTGTTTTAAAATCATTGAGAAATAAATCGAGAAACAGCGCACTTTTTCGTGCGCAATAAATACACTTTGTCAGTTTTTTCAATGGGTAAGCACTGTACATAGCTCTCCGGTCCGTCAATTACCAACTATATTATTCGGAGAGCTACTACGTTTTTATTGAGGGAACACAAACATGCAATAGCTAAGTTTTCTATAGTATTCTATATATCGGCTAAATAAGTAGCTCACAGGATTATATTAGTTTGCTCATCAGAATTCCACGAGAAATAATATTTTTATAAAGGAAAAATGTATATAGTACCAATAAAACAAATTCTTAAACCATGGTACTTGAAACATTAGAGTTTTTTTTAAAGGGTCTTTATTCAATTTTGTAAGGTTTAAAAATTGAATTGGATTTTTTTTTTTGTCAAATACTACAAAACAATTTGAAAAGTATAAGCCAAAGAAAATAGAAGTTAATGTTTCTTTCAGGTTTGTAATTCAATCGAATTTACAGAAAAGTAACAGTCTGACTAAAGCCAGCCCCTACTATATCACTGATCGTTAGAAACGAAGTGATATAGTAGGGGCTGCATGGCTTTAGTCAGACTGAGAAAAGTAAACTATTAGTAAAATTTGGATTACTTATATGGAAAGTCATCTCTGTTATTAGAGAGTAAATTCCCGGCCAAGTATATTTATCTTTTCAAAGTGATAAGAACATATACATTTTGGGATGAATCTATTAGAAGGTGCACATTTTGGTATGCGATAATTATAAGAAAGAAATTACCTATCTGAATATTGATTAACACAGGTGAAACTGTCAATCACTCAGAGCTAAAAAAAAAAAAATACATGTATTACAAAAAAAAAAAAAAAACAGACAGGACAGTCGAGCTCCTCATAAGACTGTGATACTACGTACCATTCATCAGAGTGTATATTAGTGATGTTTTCCATTTCCTACCAACAGCAAATGATGAAAGGAAATTGAAAGATGATTACAAGGTCCTCATTTCAAGAATAGCCAAGACCTTCCTTCCCCACTTAACATTCCTCTAGGAGGGACAGCCCAAACATATACTAGGTCAGTATTCTCATCATTACAAACAGAAAAATGTTGTTATGCCCACCAAAGTTCTGCCACTGAATGAACAAAATTATGCAGACTGCGTAAAATTTCTTAGTGAATACGAGGATACTTAAAAGAACATCTTCAGACAAGCAGGCATTGATCTTGATCATGCCAGACCAATTCATATTGGTGGGGATCAGCTCACTCGCGAAAGGTTCTCTGGGGCCAAAAGTCTCAAATCAGGTTGTTTTTCTGCCAAAGAAAGATTTGATCACCTTTCTCCTATTACCTTTGAGTTATGGCATACTGCCATGAACTTTTTAAAATTGATTTTTGCCCAACTGTACAACAAATGTGGCAGTGACAAAGGTACTATTGAAGGTGCATGAGCGAGTGTTGAGACAAAGGGAAAATGTCAAAGAAGATGTAAAAACAATTACGACCAGGATAAGGACTTCTTTTTGTCCTTTCTCAAAGCTTATGTAGTGGAAGCTCTGTGCTCCTTCTTTGGCATGAATACAAAGTTGGACAATCCCACAAAACATATTTTTCCCCCAGATTTATCTAAGGCAGAGAGAAAAAATTGGGTAGAGAAAACTTTGGATGAATTTTTGAACCAGTATGTTTTTGCACAAAAATCAGATGCTTCCCTTTCACAAATGCGTGAAATTGAAGAACGCAGAGCTGTTCCTCTAAATGTTACTCTTCCAGGGGGGACAAATATTGTGATCACATCTGTACAGACAAGAACTGTGTTTGTTCAAGATGATGAACAACATGATAGGGTAAAACATTATGGTCACTTAGTTCTAGAACTTGGACTGCTTTTTATGCAGTTCCTAGATGTGTGCAAAACACCTGATAGAGATAGATTGTTGGTTACCTTAAAATACATGATGGTTGCCTTTAAAACGGCCAACAACCAAAGTAAGTATGCACTTGAAATTCTTAGATTTCTTGAACATCAGCAGTCCACTCTTAGCTTGCGCACAGCACATGAGGTTCTTTATGGCTTATTTGTCAATACTCAGGGCAAAATTGATTCCAATATTCCAGCAGATCTTCAGATGGAACATGTTGTTAAGAAAATCAAGCAATTGCTAAAGAATCCCTCCCCTAATTGCAAACAAGAATCTCCATTAAAGAAAACGCAAGCGCTACGTGGCATGGACATTATTTCAAATAATTTTGATAAAGAGGCCAATGTTCTTGTTAGGTACTCAAAACACAAGGTCAGATCTGCTGCTGATGATGAGATAGATATTATAGAAGATCTTCGAGAGGTCAGGCCCTTTGACACTCCGTCATTGTGCGTAAACTTTTAAAAATTTCCAGCTTCTTCTCTGCAACCACTCAGCCACTTTCAACCAAATTTGTTTTAAGATGAACATGGCGGGTATATACAGTCCATAGTAGCCTTATGTTAAACCAATCAAATATATTGAAAGACGATTTTTTAAATAAAATCTTGTCTTTGAAAACTGGAATATTTTTTTCAACTGTAATGGATCTTTTGAACAATTTGAAAAGGCGCTTGCACCATTTAATGTTAAGCTGGACAGGAATCGTATTGAGGCCTGGATAGACCATCACAAATATGTGCTAGATTTTGAGGATGCGTAAAATGGCTACTTGCTCTGTTAGAGTTTTGTCATTCCTTATAGAATTATTCCCCTTAAAATTAGTGTCGATTACCTTTTCATTTTTTATACCTTGAATAATTGTGAACGGTGGGAGACATGTCAGTCTCTAACTGAACACTGTAGTCCAATGTCATATTTGCAAAAGTTTTTTTTTTTCATTTAAATGGCCAAATTTGAATCTCAGTTGTCTGGAATCACTGTAGCCGTCTCTTTCTCCTACTTTGTGTTCATGCCACTGAACTTATTGTGTACTTGTAACATATCACTACAGTATTTTTTCAGATATGTATAGATGGATATCCGATCTTTTTTATCTATATACATACAAACCTAAATTGTTGAATTTTTTTTATTTGGATTAGAAGAAAGGTGTAGGTTGACTGATGTCGCGGTGACATAAAGTCACTTTAAGTCAAGGCAGTAGTACTTTGGTAATGGGAGATTATAGGATATAGGCATGATCTTCAGTGCCGTGTAATCAATCATATCAATACAATAAATTGCTTATTTAAGTAAGATACAAGTAGTTTTAATTATTCAGCAAATTCATAACATCTGAATTCATATTTGGTCAGAAATTTATGTATAAAATGTATACATATCAAATGTTGAGTGAATCTGTAAAGGTGTAGGTTGACTGATGTCGCTGTGACATAAAGTCACTTTAAGTCAGGGCAGTAGTACTTTGGTAATGGGAGATTATCTCAGGATATAGGCCAATGATCTTCAGTGCCATGTAGTCAATCATATCATCTTTACACTCATATTAGTTTATGAAAGATAAATTCTTTACTGAATGAATATGAAATTTGATTAAAGTATTTACATGTATTGAGAAATTTCATCAATATAGTAGTTTAGGCAAATAAAAATAAATCAATAGTTTCTCAGGCTAAAATATTAAATTCAAAATAAAATACAGCAGACAGGTGATCTATTGCTATCCGTTTTCATCCGTCATTGTGCGTTAACTTTTAAAAATTTCCAGCTTCTTCTCTAAAACCACTCAGCAACTTTCAACCAAATTTGTTTTAAGATGAACATGGCGGGTATATACAGTCCATAGTAGCCTTAGTCAGTGTTAATGTAAAAATTCATCGATATGAGTGCCAATAAAATATATTGAAATAAAGAAGAAATATAATGTTTTTCTAACAAAAACGTCTATCTTAGCATCTTTGAAAAGGGGAATAACTTTTTCAACTTGAAAAAATAGAAAATTGAGAAACTATTGATTATTTTTTTTTCCTTATGGTACAATGTTTTCAGTTAGAATTATGCAGACAATGCTGAACAATGGTCATTATGGAATATGCTACTTCAGGTTGTAGATCAAAGTATTTCATCACTAAGTCAGCATCACTAAGACATTCCATTATGTCTGCTATACTGTCAATTTTTTCACTCAAGCAGAACTCCAATTCTCCAGAATTGTCTGCGGTTACATACTGTCTTATAAGTTCCTTACAACTCTGTTGCTGTTCATCGGAGGTTACTGGCAAAACTTTACTGGTGACCTGTGAACATATGTCACAACACTGATGGCCACCAGTATGTTTTGCCCCGAAATAATCTGCAATGAACTTTTTTCTGCACACTTTGGACACCAAAAATTCTTTCATCGCTTTTGTCATGTTTTGCCCTGCAGCGTCAGTAGCATTATGAAAGATCAACGCCTCAGCTGGGTCTTTTTATTCATCCTGATTAATTTTTGTTCGTTTGTCTTGCTGGTCATACTTGTCAGATTGATGTTCAATATGAAGTGCGTGAAAATCTGGTCTCTTGTCTTTCACTTATGTGACACAGGGAAAACTATGTGAAGAACATAGATGTGAACTTAATACATGTAGTTCCCTTTCATAACACATGTGTATTATTGATCTCAGATCCCCTCTTCCCCCCCGAAAAAAATCTTTGAATTGTTTACTTCCTTACTCTCTAGCGTTGAGGGTGCTCCAATATGAACAATTCTTCTCACATGCTTGAGATCTGCACCCATTCCCAGTGCAACTGTAGCGAATATGAGGCGGACACTGACGCTTCCATTTCTTAGACAGTCCAGGATGTAACTGTTCACCTGTGTTGTATGGATTTCATTAATGTTAAAAATACATGGCTGGAAGAAAGTAGATTTTCATTGAAATAAGAAGAAATATTGATAACTTTGATTGATCGATTGTGTATTATTTAATGTCTCTCTTTAGAATTTTCATTTGTGTAGTAAGGTCACATTTAATAAAATTTGTTAAGATATTAAATGTGTTTAGTTATTTAATTTAATGTGATTTCAATGTTTACCTGGCCATGTGCTTGTGTTATGATTTGAGTTGTGTGTAGTGTTTTGTCCAGTTTGGTAGTGTCATGTGATGCATTATTATGGTAATTGAGGCCTTGCCCTTTCCTGCTATTGGCTAGGTCAGTTAGGTCATTTGAGTATAGCTCTACAGGTTTGTCAGGTGGTAGATTTCATGCAGTTCATGCTTTTCACTTTCAACTGAGACCTTGGTCCTGATAGCAGCAGGTTAGATTTCTCCTACTAATTTTACTAATTTTGTTAATTAATTCTCTATACTTTTGACTATGACATTTAAAGTAAATATAAAGTTTATCTAAAGTTAAAGATTTAAATGAGTTAATAATTTTGTTCAATTAAAGGTTTTATTGGTTTTAAGTAATCTGAATGTTAAAAACTATATTTAAGTGTGTATGCAGCACCTTGAACTGTTTTATATTATTTTCATAGCAGCAGGTGCTGGTTTCCCATTTTTTGTCAATTCTGCATACTGTCTATTTACAAGCCTCCAGACACATTGTCTTTGGTAAGAACATGTATTTGTTATTTTAGATATTTTTATTACTTTGAATTGGTTAATGAAGCTACTGGCTGTAAAGTATGTTTGACAAATATTTTTGATCTACCAAGCTTTATCACCAGAATCTATTTTTTACTTCTATTTTTATGTTTTATCTGTAAAGCCCTATGAATCTGTTCATGTTGAAATTAAGATTATTGCTTTTTTTGTTCCACATGTACTTTATATTTCATAATGAGGGAAAGCATAATATTGAACATTTTGTCATATACTATTATATTTCATGTGATGTATGTTTGTTTATGCTTGTAATTATTTGCTTTTCAGATTTACATGTAAAATTATATTTATGTTTACAATTTTAAACTTGATTCTACACTACCTAAGGCTGATTCCACATTGATTTCATCTAATAAACAGTGAACCCTGACAGCGTCTTGATTCTTAATTAGACCTGTAACATTTGTATGGTGGCACCACCATTTTCCTGTGGAATTTCAGGGAATGCTTTGCCTTCATTCACACTTTATGCCACAGGATCGAAAGATCCCCAGGGTATATTGTTTTTGTCCTGTCTGTCTGTCAACTTTTACATACACTATAACTATTGAGTGGATGGAGCTATGACATTCATATTTCAAAGGTCTATCCTTGTGACAAGACCTTTCTTTGGATACCACAAAATTTGACCTCTTGACGTTGGGGATTTGACTTTTACAAAAATACCACACTTTAACCATGGCCATAACTTTTGCACAGTTTTAGCTAGGGCTTTCATATGACAAGACTTTTTTCACCTGGGATAAATAATTTTGACCTTCACATAAGAGTTTGACCCACTTTTTAAATACTTGAACCTTGGTAATAACTTTTGAACAACTAGTACTAGAGTTTTTATATTTCATAGGTGTATTCCTTGAAACAAGAACTAGCTTCCATTGGGTACCAACACTTTGTCCTTTTGATCATGCATGACCTTCATAATGCAGTGGAGTAGGCTGTGACGTCATAGCTACTGAATGGGTTGACGTTACCCGATTGGCTATGTGTATTATTTTCATTTTAAAGTGAATATTTTCTTTTGATTGTTTTTTTTTTTTCTTACATTTTTCAGTCCAATATTTGTTTTAAAATAAACTTATTTTGTAAATAAAGATATTTGACAGTAACTTTTTAGGGTATTTGTACTACTTCCTGGAGTAGAAGTTTATTTTTTCTTTAACTAAGAAAGCTTAAAACCTAGGATCCACCCCCAGAAGTCTGCTGTCGTAAATTGTAAATTTTGGGAATATGGGTGATTTGCATTAATTACACTTTTATTGACTCCATCGCTGTCGAAATCGGACGAGATTTCTTGGCATGTTAATTATATCCACGGATAAAAAAAAACCTATAGACATAAAGAATAGAATTTCAGAGACAGTAGACATTGAAAAGTAAAGACAAATATCAATTATTACATTTGGGAATAACAAACTCAGAAAATCAATGAAAAGGTTTCTTCAACTTCTACTCACAAAAATAAAGATTTAGGAAAAAAAAACAAATTGTTAAATGTATTCGGCCTAATGTCATTTTAATCGGAACGGAAATCGAAAAGCTTTTTGTAGAAAAAAAAAACCAAACCCGGTCCTGTAGGTCCTATAGGTCAGATCCCTATTTATAATGAAGTGATCTTTTCTAATAAAAAAAAACATGATAATTTAACGCGTCTTTCATTATAGAAAATAATTAACATGATTAAACAAATCAAAATGAAGTTCAACGATGATGATTCTTTTATTTTATGAATAAACTTCATCGGCGTCGGAACGGGGGAGGGGCTTGGGGCTGGGGGAGAGGCTGTGTTTTTCTTCTAAATTGATATAAAAAGAAAGTAAAAAAACAACAACTTCAATTTAACTTTTAAAAAATGATAACTCTGGACTCCGGATTTTTTCATAAAGTAAAACACACTGTCATATCTGGAGGGGAGAGGGGTTAGTATTTTTTCCGCAAACTTTAACCTACGCCATATCTTTTGAACCATGAGAGGTAGGGACTTCATATTAAGCATGTATACCCCATTATTTAAGAGTTCTTTCAAATGTCAAGGTCAAGGACCTTGTGACCTTTACTGTAACCTGTAATAGCTTTTCCGTACCTTCGCCATAACTTTGAACCATGAGAGGTACATGCAGGGACTTCATATTTGGTATGCATACTCCGCTAATCAATTTATTTCAAATGACACCAGGCAAGGTCAATGATCTTGTGATTTTGACTGTGACCTATATGCTTAAAGTGGCACAGTGACGCACAAAGGGGAAAATAGACAAATGTAGAATTTTCGCATGACCTCTGTAAATTTTGTTCAATTCCTTAAAGTATTAGGTTTCAGAACCTAAAAATTAAATTTTTATGGGAAAAAATAAAAGTAAAAATAATTTCTGTCTGCCGGCCCCAGAACGAAAATATTGCAAAATACCCTGGTACTTCTTCCTTCCTATTATACGCGTGCGCAGAAGAGTGTTGAATAAGTTTCCATAGTTACCATGGTCTCAGGTATCCACGAATGAATATAATTAGACCAAAAAATTTGATGTAATCTTTTTAAAAGTTGTTAGAACATATTTCTCACCTTTGCATGCTCCAGTTGAATTTTGTTTACAAGTTTGAGCTAATAATAAGAGTAGCGTGACCTTGACATATTAGAAACAACGAAACGTTAGATATAACCTTTGTTTTTCCGGCACTTATATTGTGGAGTCAATTCTTGCAGTTTAATTGTCATATCTTCGCTATATACTCATAATTTTCGTAAGTCTTTCTCTGTATGCTGCAGAATCTTAAAATAAAGATATGATTTTGACTCACTGTGCCGCTTTAAAGGTACTTGGACACAGATTCGAAGTTAATATTTTCTGTATATTTCTTTATAATATCACGAATTATATATTTTAATAGCATTTCACACAAAAATTAATTAAAAATTTTATTTCATTTAAAAGTTATTAAAACTTTAAATTTTTTGGCGGGTTTGATTGACACATCCTTTCACTTTCACAATTTTTAACTGTATTCTTAATCCTTAGGAAAAGTGGCAATCTTGGTGTGTATTAATGAGAAACATTGAAACTTATATCAGGAAAATAATTTTATTTAGGGTAAAAATGTTATAAAGCAAAACTCCTTCACAAGTATTGTCATTCCGTTGCGTACAGAGTTTAGCATATCGAGCACACTCGTGTTATGTACACAGTTTTTGTAAACAGCGGGAAAGCTTTGTTATTGTTTGGTGTTTTGGTTCACCGGGTGCGTTTAAACGCCAAAGTCTGCTCACAACATCTACACGGACTGACAATATATTGTGTGTTTGTTTTGCTTTCGAACATGTCTACTCTGAATTTTCTGGATTATAGTATTAATATTTTTTATTAACAAACAACAAGAATGTCAATTTTCCTAAGGATTAAGAATAAAGTTAAAATTTGTGAAAGTGCAAAGATGTGTCAATCAAACGCGCCAAAAAAATTAAAATTTTAATAACTTTTAAACGAAATAAGATTTTTAATTAATTTTTGTGTGAAATGCTATGAAAATATATAAGTCGTAATATTGTAAAAAAAAAAATATCAACTTCAAATCTGTGTCCAAGTACCTTTAACAGGCACGTAGCATCGATTTTGAAAGTGGGGGGGGGGGGGCGGCAAAGAATTTTTTTTTCTTACCTGAAAAAAATTGACAAGCTTAAAAAAACACCACTACCTTAAAAAATGTTTTACGCAAACTTGAAAATCCTATTTCGTGGGGGGAGGGGGGGGGGTTAACTACCAATTCCTTTCAATATCCATTTTTTTAACCTTACACTACTGTTTCCCCTTCGTATTAAGGCAGGTCCACACTTTTACGGATCCGGTGTTAATTTTACACACCAATATAAAATTTTGATTATCCTTATCTATTGAAAAAAAAATCTTTTTGGATGATTAAAAATAATTTAGCAAGTATATATTTGTTTATTATTATGTAATTGTGCACACAAAGCATTTAATGTACTTTATTTATAGGAATAACCACTTTGCACTCTGTTCATAGGATCTACATGTTTTTAGTACATACATGCCAAGAAATCTCGTCCGGTTTACGCACTGTGGAAGTCAATAAAAGTGTAATTGATGCAAATCACCCAAATTCCCCAAACGCTAGCAAGACAATTTACGGCAGCAGATTTCGATTTTAGGGGGGGGGGGGGGGGGGGGGGGTCATAGGTTTCCAGCTTTCTTAGTTAAAGAAAATAAACTTGATATATTCCACCATTTATTTCTATCAGTGATATTTTTACATTAAAATGAAAATATTAACATAGCCAATCAGGTTGCGTCACATGGGTAATTGTTTTGACTGTAAATTTCCATATAGAATAAAAAGTCTTTAAAAAAATTGGTAGTTGTTTACTTGAAAAAAATATCTAGCAGGAGGTGTTAAACATTACCTGTCACACTTGCTGACACACTCTCACACACAAAACGGTACCTACATGGCATTTTCTGACTTTTTCTATCTGTAAACAGGGCTACCCTCAAATCCACGTGTTTTCAATGTGTCTATAAACATTCCGAGTGTACCGCAGGAAGTAGCCTCCTATTCCCGGGGAAAAAATAGTTCCTGTCGAAAACCTTTATCTGTTCAAAAAGTACATAAAATTTAATAGGCACAGGTACCAAAGTTGTAAAAATGGCTTGGAAGAGAATAGAAAAACGTCTCAAAAGAAAGGAAAATCAATTTTAAATGTATGAACCTACATTTGACTAAGTTCATTTTGATTGGTTATTACCGGTGTGATACCTCTACCCATTTAGTACTCCTCTCCCTTCTTGTTTAACCAGGAAATGATGTCAACTTCCGGGAATCTGGTATTCTTTTTCCCATAATTCGACGCGCGCTACTTCCAAAACTACCATGTTCATCGTACCCGACGTTAATCTATGCTCAGGAAAAAAAACTATATGGAATTACGTAAAAAATTGAAAGACAGCTTATTTCTACTGACAAATTAGTTTACTATAATTAATAATTTTGTTATTCTTTAACTTACTTTTTTTCTTACAGTATTTGATAAATATGAACCTCCCCCCCTAAAAAAAAAGAAAAAAAAAGAAGGGGTACAAAGGCTTCCAAATAATTAGTTTTGTACCTATGTTTTAAACCCAGTAAAACTTAAGATCCCTCCCTCAAAACTGCTGACATTAATTGCCTCGCCAACATCTCTCTGGGGAGTTTCACAGATTAACGTTAATTCGGCTTTTATTGAGCTCGCTCGCCGGACAGACTGCTAAGGTTTTCTTGGCATGCACAGACAGAGAATTCTAAATTGCCTTTATGGACCTAAAGCTTTTCACTTTATTCAAAAAAACTAACTTGAGATCTATTTATCTGTTATTTTTAGCCTATATCATCTTTTTAAATTTACTTTTTAATACGTATTGCGAAGAACGATTGAAAAAATAGATATTCCAAAGAAATAGATATTCCAAAAATGGGGGTATATGTGTTCAAAAGGCTATTTTGTAAAAAGTTTTCTGGTCAACCATAATAAAGTATGGTTTTTTTTGCTAACCTAAGATATAATTCTAAATAATTGTGAAGGAAAAATAGTATATAAACATATAATATTTTGAGAAAGAATTAAAATAAAGATATTTCAAGCTTTTTCTCTGAGAGATTTTGACAGAATCAAAATCAATTATTTAGTGTTTTCAAATAGAAATTTCAAATATTTTCTTGACAAATGAATATTTATGATTTTCCTAAGTTTTAACAATAATTGGATGTGATTTTGTACATAACATAGCTAAATAAAATATGATGTAACACTATATTCTATATGTTGAATTTTTGCTGTTGTGTTTTAGAGGTATATACTCCGAGACATGTTGCATGAAAATAAATCTGCAAAGATATGTTTTTTGGGGCGTTTTAGTTAGATTATGACTTATTCAAGATATTAAAATCAAAAAATAAAGTACGGACCTACCTTAATTTACTTAAGTGGCAAGTGGGGAGGGGGGCCAAACAGCCTTTCAATACATATTTCCAATTGTAAAAGTAGTGTTGGCAAAAAAAAGTAGGTAGGCATACCCCCCCCATGTTGCTACGTGCCTGCTTAAAATAAACTTTTTTTTCGAAATTTGCTGCCGCCGGGCGCATAGTTTCACAAACACATCTTATCTTCTTCAGTTGTGTGCATTGATTCCACTTGATTATGACATGATATTTACATCAAAATGTGCACGACAGAATCACGTCGGAATTATTTAAAACTAACCCTTTATAAAAATTCCTACTCATAGATACTACAAGTGATTTTTCGAGGTGACGTAAGTCTACCTCGTATGCTACTCCACAGCTTAATGGCGGAACCCTGTGATCACTACTTTTTGCAATTTTTTATTTATCTTCGCACTTAGGGACACTTCAGTACTCTTATTGTTGAAATATGCTACCTCAGAGAGCAAGAATCAAATCAGAGATAGGTTGCTAATATGTAAACAATATCACTTGCAAGATTGATAAAAAATATTAAAACGTTAATTTTTATCAGTTCCCCGAGAAATATAGTTCTCTGATTATACATGCATTGAAATCAGCATTTCGGTCACAAAACAAGATCTACAAAGTATTTAATGTGATTTCCAAGCAATAAGTAGAGTTTTTAAAGATTTACAAATACTAAATACAAGTTCCTGAGTGAATTTAACATATGAAGTATCCCTACGCTCCGAACTATTTTATCGAGGGTAAATTATAAACAACTGGCTAAGGCAGAGATCGTGACCTGCATGTATGTGTATCATGGTGTATTAAACGTCGATCGCAGGCAAGGGTATTTGGACGTCGATCTCATGCAAGGGAAAGAACAGAACAGTATATACTGAAACAAAACAGAAAGATGGGTTCTGCTTGAATTGAAATACGCAATTAAACGAAATAGGGGTCAACATAGAGGGGTCTGAGGCACAATAATAGTCTCTATTGAGTTCCAAACCTCATCGTAAGTTATCACAAAAGCGGATTTTTTTCACACCTCTATTTTTGATATTCGTGAAATAAAAAAAAATATGTAGAGAGTGATAACATCGTTCCTTATTTTATAATTCCGATTGGTGTTATCACTGTTGAAAAAAGGCGAAAAACGGCGGGGCGTATCTATTTCGCTGCATGCTATTGACCACTTCATCGAATACTCTGTCGGAACTCCTCTAGAATTTACGATCATACCGCATATGAAATATACGCAGAAACGTCATAACAAAGATGTTGGAGATTAATTAATATTAATATTTAGACCATGAAAAAAAATCCATACTGTTAATTAAATACAGACATACATGTGTATATATTTTAGAGCTTTTAATCTAGTTCACATATTTATTTATACATGTAATAAAAAATATTATTCTGTGGTTTCTGATAATAAAGAATTCACAAGGAAAGGAATAATGATATATAAGAAATTTGAAAATAAACTTTGAAGAAATTGGGAAGTCTATGTTAAAACTTTCGATTGATAATAAGGAATGATTTGTTTTCCAGCTAGACATTTATAAATAGGGGCCTATGCCTTGTAATATTGGAAATATCAAACAATATTTTTTTAGATATGCCTTTCTGTCTCTTTCAACATTCTGAAGATGTTTATTTAATTAAGTTGAATACATCATTGACATGAATTCAATTTTTCAAAGTTTAAATAATTATCAACGTGCACTATAAGAGGACTCCCGAGAATTAAAAAACTTCTACCTGCCATTTCCCTGGTCCCTTAGATTACAAATTTGTTTTCCTGTATTAACCTGTCTATGAAACCTGTAAATAATTTTCCTATATTTTAAAAACGTTTTCATCTTCAGTCGCGTAACACATTCATTTAAGTAAAAGGTGAAATATTCCTTTTTAAAAATTCAATTAACAGGAATTAAAACAGAATGTTAAATTTCAAATATCGTCTGTGGCATTTCCGTAATATTTATAAATTTTAATTATTATAATATAAGTTTTTGTCCTCTTGTTACACTTATTTTAAGTATTTGATACTTATATTTAAAACCTTAGAGTTATATACATGTATAGATTTTGATTACTGGACGAAATCCATCACTAAAGTAAAATCACGAATCCCCTAATCCACTATTTGGGATGTAAAATTTTAGAATGCAATATTACTTTTCTTTAAATTGTCTATTTAGGCCTTCTTAAAAACGGCAAAAAATTATCAAACACAAGAGAGGATCTTTTTTGTATTAAATGCTAATTGCATCAATGATAAATGTTGTATTCAAGCTCCTGGGCCAAAATATACATTTATTGACTGAGTTCGAGGGCAACATGCGTTTTGTCTGACTTATATTAAGAACCAAACTGTCTGCCTGAGGCCGTTAAACCGAAGGCAGACAGTTTGGTTCGAGGATCCGACAAAACGCATGTTGCCTGAGAACTCTGTCAATAAATGTTTTGTTATTCCTTTCATTTTATTTTATATTTTTTGACTTACATGTATTTTGTACAATATATATTCCGTAATATTACATTAGCTTTGTCACTGTTCAACACATAAGAATGAAAATGAGATTAAGCTCTGCAAATTCTGTGACGTAAGCGGTCCAACATCTCTCCGAGCGGTCCAACATCTCACTCAGCGGTCCAACATCGCTTATTTTATGCCCCCTCAGAAAAAAACATTAAATGTTAGACTTTTTTCCGTAAGGATTTGTATAGGAACAAAATTTTAAAGGTATAACAAAATTTGATAATCTCACTTTTGATCCTAATTTCACTTTTTACTTTGGAATTACTAACCTGTAATAGTGAAAAAGTGAGATTGAGATCAAGAGTGGGCTCATCAAAGTTTTATGGCCCCCGAGCTTTGATTTTAAAAATATGGGACACATTATTCTCTGTTTTATACATTCATAGTTGTATGTCAAATATTCTTTTGTTAGTATTTCTGTATTTGTATTACTGAGTATCGCCAAATCCCCATAATCCGCCAGTACCCTAAATCCATCCCTTTCTGGAAACTCCGCGCAGTTTGTAAATGAGTGCGAATGTGACGTAATTTATGCATGCAGAAAAAAAAATCTACAATCAAAAGCTATTTTAATAATTCTAAGTTACAAAATACGTCATAACAAATAAAATTTACACTTTTTTAATTATTGGTATCATATTTTATGTGAAATCAGTAATCACCTTTCCCTCTATGTGCCATTTGATCGGAACTCCCGACAAGTGCGTCAACATGCTCCTTTTCCCCTGTCAGCCATTTTTTATGAATTTCTATTACAAAGGTTCAACATGACACACCATGATGAGTACTAAATTATTTCATTTTTTTATTTATTTATTTTGCATACAATTACCCGTATGTACTTTGTGTTGTGATAGTGTAAGCGCAACATTTTTACATATAAAATAAGTTATTTGTGTTTGCCTTTCTAAAAATGCAGTTTAATATTATTTGAAATCTTAAAAACAATTTCCCATGTATAAAATTCAAGAAAATAGTATAAAAAATTAACTATGGGAATTTTTATAAAATGTTTTAGAGGACCCTGATGCCTGAGTTAGGGGACACAATAACTCTGGCAGGATACACGTTCTATTTAGTGGTTTTATATAAGTCCAGTAACTGTACTTTTCCGTTTATATCATAAAAATAATGTTCATCTTTATTACTGTGTAACAAGAAGCAAATCAAAATATAATTTGAAGATAAATACAAGGTGTGTTCCGCTTATAGTGAGGGGTACTTAAGGATAACTAATTCAGTTTTTATATATCTAATAAGTTAAAAAATGCATTTGTCGTGTAGCTCACTTTTTTTCTTGCCAATGTTTTTCATTGAGTTTCTCCTAGTTAAGTTTTTGTCGAATTTCACATTTTACTGGAAGACGTCACCTCTGACCTGATCTCCCTGAGGCGGCCCTCTGCATTGCATCAGTGATGTGTAAAGTAAATACCGGGGGTTACTGAATATTCATTATAAGTACAGTCATAATTTATTATTTGTTTGTAGCTGCAGAACTGTAGCTCTCCGAAAAAAAATCATATTGATCGAACGGTCAATAAATTTTTTGATGAGCTACAATTCTGCAGCTAATTTGTTTGAATATTTCCTGAAAAGAACATGCATATCTGTTTGAATATTATGTAAAACAATGTACCTTTTAAAATTAATTATTTTGTTATTGAAAGATATGTACATGTAACATAAATTTAACATAATGTTTTTTTTTTAATATATATACATTTTAAACAATTAATAAAACAATTATAATTTTGAGCCTTATATAAAGCATGAATATACAAAAACATATCTTTTATAATATACATGTAAGTTAGACATTAAGGTAATTATGGTTATCCTGTTGCTGATTCTCATCATATGAATGACATTGTTTATTTATATTTAATAAAAAAAAAAACAAAAGACAATAAAAATAAAAAAAAATAAATTAAAAAAAATTTAAAAGTTGGATGAAAATTGAAACAAATAAAGCCCATTTTTAATGATGGTAAAAGTATGATAAGAATTTAAAAGGAGAAAAATATTTCAACTAAATAAATTTAAATGAATTGTTTAAAAAATCCCAGCTTTAGACATGTTAGACAATGAACAAAATTTTTAAAGTCACTTGGTAGTGGTTTTGTGGGCAATTTGTTTAAGAAAGTACAAATACATATTTTCACCGGTGAAGTACTTATCTAAAACTAGGAGACTTATTGTTCACAGAACAATAAGAGGTCTTTCCACCTATATGAATTTCAAATTTGTTTTATTTCTGACTCCTAAAAAAAATTCCTTGAAAAAGAAATCAAAACTCTCTAAAAGCATAGAAAAAATGTAAATTTAAAAGAATGAAAGACCTTGAACTTTGACCTTGACAAAATATTCAAGGTCAAAGGTCAAGGGTCACAATGCAATTGACCCCATGCTTTTACCACTTATAGTTTTCAAGTTATAAGGTTTAATAGTAAGTACAAAGAAGTTAAGGTATTAAGGGTGTAATAGCCATGACCTTGAATATGATTTAATTAAGCATAGTTATAATGAACAACACTTTAGGCAATATTTCCCTTAGTTTCATGCAATTTTGTCCATACATATTTCTTATGTGCTCTTTATGTAACTGTAACCTCTCGCCAGTGGTGCATCTTTCATGGACAAAGAGTAGAGGTGTAATTTTTCTAGTCAGCCAGAGGACAGTTTAATGTTTCATGTATTTAACTGTAAAAATAAGCCCTAGGATTGTATACATTCAATTTTTTTTAGTTCAAAGTCATCAGATATGATATATGAATACTTGTCATCGAGAGAACTTGTCTGCTTTCAGTGACAATTTTAGCAAATTTATTATAAATCGTTTATATTATTCTGCCACAGAAAAATATGGTAGGGATGATCAATAAGAAAACATAGTAAATTTTGTGTGACATGTATTTGTGATAATATAATCACAAAAAAGAATTATTCTATCCACAATATTTATCTATATTCTACATCAGAGTGATGTACCCCCTAAAAATGTAAGCCTTTATTTTTCTTCATGGTATGGTGGGTTGTAATGAACGAACTAATGAGCTTGAGCATATATAATAAAAAGATGATGGTCATACTCAACTCATTTCACATTAGATTCATTTGCTCAGAAAATTGACCTCCTCTCACAATGACCTTGACCTAGTTAGGGTTTACAAAATAACCTACATTTTTGCAGTTCCCATGTGTATAAAGTTCTTCATAGTTTATATTTACTGTACAATGAAGACTAAAATATATCTGACCGATCGCGAAACACTGATCAAAGGGTTTTAAAAATTATATTGTGCCTCCAACATATTATAAATTAATAAAATATGTATGAATATGTTAACCCCCCCCCCTTTCCGAAGCGGCTACATGCAAAAAATAAATAAATAAAAACCCCACACAGATAAAATTCACGCTGACCTTAGACCTTTTTTGTTTTCATAACTCATATTATTTTTTTTGTTTTGCTAAAGTTCTTAACATATAATTACATTTTATTTTTTTTACTGATCGATCTACTAGTATTTTGATCATCTCGGATATTTCACGTACATACGTGTATGATAACATGGATAATTGAACGTGTCATTAATGTATGTTGCATGAGTATCTAGATATTTTAAGTCTGTTTTGTCAATTATTTTTAAAGAAATCATTGATATTTCACAAATCCTGAGAATCATTTAGCACGGCCACAGGTTTGCACATTTCCAGCATATTACACTGTACATTATACAGTAGGGATTATACTAGTATGTACGCAACATTTGTCGCTTTATTGCAGATTCCACAATACATGCCATGCTATTGATATTGTAACATACATTATTCTCTCAAACTGTTTGCTGATATTAAGAGAATCACAAAATTACAATGAAAAGTTACTGTGTTTGTTATTTCGAAATCGGTGCTATTTTTAGAAGTTGGAAAAACCCTTGTAATGTGTATTTGAAGATAACATCGTTTTGACTGCATATTTTGCCAAACCAAGTGTTAGTAAGGTGTTTTCTATTTGATATAATATCAATTCTTTCCTTTGATTAGTTATAATCTGTTCCTTTGGTGTATGTTTTATGATAGCGTCCTAGGCAGTCTTGACGACGCGCCATTTTTGTTTACGAAGATAGATGTTCCGAGAACTGCCGATGTCTAACACCTCGGCATTTTAACCGGAAGTGGCCTATTACACATCTAAATCCTTAAAGGGCAATAACTCATATAAGGGGTCATTGAATCCTTTTGCACTTATACAGTGAACTTTAGCCTAAAGACCCTGAAGACAGTAGTGAAGGTTTGATGTCTCTACGGTCTACGGATTCACAGGAGTAGCGATAACAAGGTTTTTTGCTCAAGGGGCAATAACTTTTAAAGAAGTTAATCTTAGGGGACAAGAATGAAATCTTTGAAACATTTTTCAGAGCACATATTAATGTTGCATAGACATTAAATGTATGTTAAAAGACAAAAGAGATATAAAAAGGGCTTAATTTCACAGTTTTGGAATGACCTTGACCTTTCCATAAATTTCAAGACCAAAGGTCAATAAATCTTATGCAGTTGGTCCCATGTCTCTACGTTTTCTCGTTTTGAAAATTTTTAATTTGAAAAATTCAAAAACTTCCAGGGGCAATAACTCATTGAAGGGGTCAATGAATACTTTCCCAATGAATCAATGAAGTGTCTACTAAATTAGTCGAAGACATTAGTGAAGGTTTCATTTCTCTACGGTTTACGGTTTCCGAGGAGAAGCGATAACAAGCTTTTTTGCGAAAGGGGTAATAACTCCGAAAGGGGTCATAGTTAATATACGCAGGGTGAACTGGTAAAATCTTTTATGGAGTACATTCTTATGAACTTAAAATCTTTTCGATAAATCTTGAAACTCAAAATCACATGGCGGAAAAATAATTAAAAAACTAGGAGACTTATTGTTCACAGAACAATAAGAGGTCTTTCCACCTTCTCTGAATTTGTTTTTTGTTTTATATCTAACTCCTTAGATACAATAATAAAAAACGAAAAATGGCTTAAAACATAAAAAGATGTAGAAAAAAATGAAAATTTTTAAAAATTTGAAATGACCTTGAACTTTGACCTTGAATAAATTTTCAAGGTCAAAGGTCAAGAGTCACATTGCACTTGACCCCATGCCTCTACGACTTTTAGTTCTGAAGTTATTAGGTTTAATGGTAAGTACGTACTGGAAAAAATCGCCATCTGCAGGGTAAAAGCTGAAACTACAATGAAAAAAACCCGAGCGGGTTTAAACTTGGCAAGTACAAAAGACTGCCTGAAACTTGTACTTAGGACTTGCCTAAAGTACTGTAAAAATTCACAATATTTTAGTAATCAACTAATACCGTAACAAACTAATTGGCAGACATTCTTCCAACGAATTTACTTCACAAAAAAAGGATAAATCTGGAATGCTTTAAAATACATTCCTAGATATCAAATAAAAAAACGATGGAAAAAATCGCCATCTGCATGGTAAAAGCCGAAACTAAAATGAAAAAACCCAAATGGGTTGAAACTTGGCAAGTACAAAAAACTGCCTGAAACTTGTACTTAGGATCTGCCTAAAGTACTGTAAAAATTAAACTAACAACAAAACAATCAAATTGGCTGATACTTTTCCAACCGAATTTTCTTCACAGAAAAAGGATAAATCTGTTATACATTATTAGACATCCTCAATGCCTATCGTAATGTTAAAATAATAAAATGTTGTATAATTTCAAAGAATATCTATCTGAAATTGACGAACAATAAAAGCAACAAAATGGTGACAAACTTTTATGACTTAGATGTATATCTATTTTCTCCCTGAAATTAAAGCTCCCCTTATACTCCTATATAAATGAACATTCCCCTGACTGTTCAGATGAACTCCGTCGTGAACAAATTTACGACTGCAGTCTCCTTCACGGGGAGAAATGAAATAATTCCCATGTTCCCAAAATACGCAATAACCCAGTGCTGGCAATGCATCTATCAATATTGTGTTTACTTTTTGTGCAATATTATTGTACCCAAAACGAACACTAAATCGTGGCAAAAATTTACAAACAATTATTTTTGCAACTTTATAGCGGCGATGCATTATCGATACCACAGATTCAATTTCTGCAGCTAACAAGGTAGCGTCGGTACTAGGACTAATATCGTTCTCCCCAATCATTAGAACAACTACATCTGGACCTAAAGCAAACACGCTCTCCATATCCTTAGATATTACATCACGAACCTATCTTCCACCCACACCCCTGTACAAAACGGAATGCGTTTCTCCAAGACCAAGGCTTGCAGAATACCTTATGTCACCATATTTCAAGAATTCATGAAAACGACGCACAATTGAGTGTCCAAGAATGACAACTGAACTTTTACTTATAGAAGACATAATGAAATAATTTTACTCATAAATAACAAACTTTGAAACAACGTCCATCCTCCAAGGATGTAGATGGGAGAAAAGGCTGAGTAACGCACCGCATGGTCAGAATTTCATTTCTTAGATTTTGATTGGTCAGATTTTGATTGGTCAATCTCTGCCTCTCCTGCCACGGTAAGAGAATACATATTTTGTTGTGAAAATATTACTTGATCTGTCTCTCACTGCATACCAAATACGTCACGTTGTAAGAAATGACGTCATATTGACAAGTGTATTGCGATCAGTGACTTGTTCATAACTTGATATGTGGGATTTAACTAACGATAAAACAACACCCTGTAGTAAGTTTTAATGCAGTTTGATGATTTCTTACTGATTAAATTAGCAAATCAACTCATTTTGTGGTATTTTAAAAAAAATGTTTTATACCGTATAATTTGTATGATGTCATAGTCAAGTTTTCCCGTACAAATTAGGTTCCGCCTCCTCTTCGTAACCTTAACTGTGCTGCGTTGTGACAGTATTTTCATTTCTATTAATTCATTTTAACTATAAAATACACAATTAATTGTTTTCCACATGAACATTGTTGAACTGAATCTCTTCTAAATCCACTGTGAAATCAACAGACTCTTTGAGTCATTCCATGACTATGATGACAAAGCCAACACATGGGGATCATTATTAAATTACAACAACACAACGGCGTTTCATGCTCCATATAAGGTTGTAGGTTGGAGGACGCGGTTTCGAACGTCAAGTTAAAAAATAGGTGCGTGTTTTGTGACCTTTTTCTATACTGATTTTAAGTAGAAACAAAATAAAACAATTTCGAAAAATATTTTTAAAATACCTATGGAGAATCAATTGCTAAACTTATTTTGCTCAGTATATTATTTTTTTTTTATTTCAATTTAATTTCAAAAAGTATCATAAAGATGTAATCAGTTATATTAATTAAAAATGAAACATATTCCTTAAAGAAGAAATTCTAGTAAGTGCCCCGTATTTACATGCATAACATTCATTGAAAAGTCTTTTTTTCACAAATATAGTAAGTAGATGAATCACAGTTTTTGTCATTCCAAACACCTTCAGTAAGCATTTCGAGGCAATTTTCACCTGTATCCCCGTTACTAGGTTCACCTTGGAGCCAATTTGTGTAATTCAATGTTGTGTTAGAATGTACCCAGATGAACGTGCCCTCTGACTCCTCGTCTGTTCCCCCAATCCACCATCTGTCCCCAGAGGCTAAAATTTTATAAAATATGGATATAATATATGGAGTTAAACGTGTGTGCTTCGTTGAGAAATAAAGAAAATGCATGTAGTTAAATATGTTGATATTCGGAAAATAATTGAATATACATTTAGGAAATGGTCAAACAAAGTTATTTTTTGAAATTTTTAATACTTCAAGTAGTCCAGCGCATAATTTGAATTTGATTTTTTTTTCACTTATTAAAAATAGTTCACATTTTCCCCCTAATCCCGGATCTGTTGGTTACTCAAATGAGACCAAAATCAAAAATGTTACTATAAAGAGTAAATCCCCCGCCAAAACATTCCGAAATACAGAAATAATATTCTGCAAAATATACAAATATACTGTGTGAAAAAAAATTATTATTCTCAAGGTATTCCCAGCCTCCCATGAGACTCCTACAGGGCGCAGTGGTTAAAATGTCAATTTTATTCGCGAACCAGCTAAGGAGTTTATCTTTACGTCGAGTTTTCGAATCCCACTGTGGGACGAGAAAAAGTCCATCGAATGAAATACATCATCAACCAGTTTAAGTTGGTACACTGAACTCAAGACATGTAAATTTCATTTATAATTTTTCTTTATTTTCTTTCTCTAATAAATTTTTTATTATCTAGTTTACATTTCTTGGATTAAGAATACTCAAACTGACTAGTTCAAGATGTACTCAGTCCGACCAATGTTTAAACTACCTGCTATATATAATTAGATAAAATCGACATATATACGCCCATGCTATGTTAAATTTCCATAAAATCATACTACCTTTTTACTTTTGTCCAAAATTAACGTAGGTTTTTAAATTAGAAAAAATATTTATGATAATCCTTCTACATTTTGTCGTAAAAAACATTATTGGATTATTTTTCAGTCATTAAATTACAGAAAGAAAACACAAAAAATCCTCAAATTACAGAAAGAAAACACAAAAACATACCTTTGTTTTGAATCAAGTTTTGTTCAGCCTCATTCTCTATTTCAAGAAGATGTGCTTCCATCCAAATGCAGCTAGCCTAAGGGAATAAAATAAAAGATACACTTCACTATACATATTCACTAGAGAGTTTAAACAGAATTCTGATTTCCGAGAAAATTGTTGAATTCATATACATTATTTGAAATTAAGATTGTTTGAATTTTGTGTAAACCATGCTTTCAACTTTGCAATTTAATATTTGACCTCAAAAACAACAATCGTACAATTACACTAAATTTTATCAATTTATTGCAATTGACTTATTTAAAAATACAGCCAGATAAGGTCGCTACAATAAAATGGAGAAATATTTTGTGTGTATTTATATGATACCATATTCATGTGTGAAAATCGTGAACATCTATTATTATATTTATTGCGGAAAACTTTAAAATGTTTAACTGTACAAGAGAAATTCAGGACATCTGGCACCATTACTTGAAATTGTTTTTGTTAAATCACACTATTTGTGTACCTTATATAATTTAATCAGAGAAAAAAAAAACTTTTTTTTTCTTATGAAATGCAGCATTTTGAATCAGACATCGTAAATTGATATTGACATTTATTTAGATTAGGCCTTTCTCTGTTTTGTTCACACAGGACGAAAGATCACCTTTAAGCAATCGCTTAATGGAAGCTTAATGCTGACACTTAATGGTGCTTAAAGAAGTTAATTCTTTTAAGCCAACATTAAGCCACCATCAACCTTCAACTTATAGGTGCTTAATGTCCGAACTTCATTAAGCTACCATTAAGCCACCTTTAAGCTGAGCTTAATGTTGACTTGATGGTCAAACCTCATAAAACCACCTTTAAGCATCTTATATCAAATCTTTGAACTAACTTGTTAAGTTATTTCAATATTATTTTCGCAAAAATTTCAGTTCATAATTTTTTTCCATGAAATTCCAATAGATTTTTTAAAGACCTGGTCTCCAGAAACCACAAAGATATTGTCAATCAGACTTTCAAGCATCTTGATGTCAACTTCAGAGTACTTGTGTGTGCAATCAGAAAGTGTTTTAACAAAATAATTTTGAAAATGACCAGTGACTAGGTAAGTTTATTTAGGAGTTCTATTTTTCAAAAGCAGCTGTCAATGATATTAAAGAAACCTGGACGTTATCTATCTTAGAAAATGGTTGCGTATAAAGTTGAAAATTAAAGTTGTGAGTTTTTAAGCTGTTGCTTTTGGTAAAATTTTGTGATTTCAAATTGTCTAAAAGTTCTTTGGAATTTTTGATTATCCACATCTGATTCACACCACTTCTTAATGTATCGTTGTTTGTAATGATTTTATGAGGTGACAAACAGAGCACGCCCGTATCAGATATCGACCAAGCAAAGATGAAGAAAATTTGGCACCTCCTTGGAAACTCTATGTAAATGTTGTAAAATGTTTATAACTTGTAGGCAACAGCATTATTTTGTTTCAGAGATACACTGTATGAGTTGCCAATTATGACCAGAGAGATAACATTTATATAAAAATGAATATGTTTATTGACTAGCATACACGATCATTTTATAGTGAAACACTTCAATATCCTGCTAGAATATTTGATGAAAATATTCTATATACTTTTTTAAAGCTTTCATGTAGCTCCTTGGGTAGAGTGCTTGATCCATGATTAGAAATAAGTTGGTTCAAGAATCGGCTTCGACAATCCTAAATTTATTTTAAAAGTTAGCCACTGAACCTTTGCTAAATGTTTTTTTAGTCTTTAAATTGAGACCATAAAAACCAAAGCCCGTGTCACTGCAGACGTTGGTATGATCAATTTATTACTTTCCAATGATCACTGTGCCGAAAAGAGATATTTCTTTGAAGCCCTTCGCAGGCGTCACATTCATATGTAGAAATAACGGATATGGCACTTCACAGATTGAATTAATGCATTTCTTTTATAAATTTATCGGAGCTCTTTCTTTTTTTGTTAGTTTTGAATAACTAGTCAAAGAAAGTCACAACTCTACTGGAACCTTTAATGACATACCTTGGCAGCATGCCACTTAAGATGATTATTCACAAAACAATATTTCTTCTCCCCGTTTATCTTCCACGATGTAGGACATTCTGCAATATAGTAGCATAAATGGAACAGTATTCAATATTCATTTTTTTTTTCGTACTACCTAGGATACTTCAAAAGAAAAAAAAAATCTTCCAATTTCACTTCTGGGTAATTCATTAAACACTCATACAGTACCCTATGCAGAGACTTTCTATACAAATTTAGGCAAATGCAATTGAAATATTGCAAAAAGTCTTTTTTAGATGTGTGTAACCAAACATATTGTAATTCATTTTCAACAAAAGTATACATTTTTTAGATTCATATTTCTTCTAAAACGTTTTTGGTTTAACATAAAGAACTAAAATAAATGCACTATTGGAAACACATTTTCAAATTTGAAATGACGTATAATTCTTTACTTATTTATTCATTTAGTGAAAATGAGATGGGAATGTATTAAATATCTTCAATTAATCTGCAACATATTGTTTTAGTAAGGCAAGCGTGAATATTGTTTTATTTTACAACGACAAGCAATAAAATTTAATATTTAATCAAGATTTTTTTTAGTAAATTTTACTGATAACACTTTACACTCAGCCGAAATAATTAATAAAAAGTTTTTGCTGAAGATTAAGACAAAATACGGTTGAATTCGTTTTCTAAGAAGCTTTTCAAAGAGCTCGGTTCACTTTATACATTAAAATGGGCCTGTAGATATACCAGTTTATTGACTTTATTTTTCATTTGAAAGATCAAAATAAAGTAAAGACGTAGTATTTTCATTTCCTATTTTTTTTTCTCCTTAAACGCCAGGTCTTGGAACAAGGACTTAATGGTATTGTTATGTTCCTAAAGTTAATGTAATTAGGTATATTTAAGTACTTTTAGAGAAGAAAAATAGTATAAGCACACCCTCTGCTCTACAAAAATGATGTCTTGTAATCTTCAGAAATAGTTCTATGATTTATTAGTCGTTTAATTTAGATCAGAGGTTGCACTCTATAATAAATACTGAAAAATAGCATCAAAAATTGGCGGTTTCTGTAGACTCTTTTTAGAACAGGGAATTGACGCTTTCGTTGGCGTCATAATGCATTGACTGGAAGAAAATTGTGTCATTTTTGATAGACTTGCTATCGACAAGCGTCTCTAGAATATTCCAAGCATTGTTACATGTAACTAAAATGAGGCAGTCTTAGTTTTTCAGAAATTCACAGGGTCATAAAGCCTATAACTGTACCTTGTTCTTTGATGGGATTTTTTAACAGTTAAACTATTCATTTATTACTTACTGCCATTTACGCAAAACGGTTTTCCGCTACTCAAAGCCACGCATTCCTCTTTACACGATGTTGCATTGCAAGATCCAACCAGCTCCTGTAAAAAAGATAAACCTATTTGTCTCAGCGTCTTTAAGCTACATGTACCTTTGCCTATTCAGGGTCATGGGATAAAAGAAAGTCATTTTTTTTCTAAATAGCTCATTTTGCAAAGATAAATCTTATCTTTGAATGTTTGGAAAAAAAGCTTGAGTATTGCTACAATTTTGTGCAGCTAAATTTGTTTAAGATAACTTAAGGATTCTTGCTTTATTATAAATCAAAGCAGAGGCGTTCTTCAACAACAAGATTTTTTTGGTAAACTAGTATTCTTATGATAAACATATATGTTAATCCCTCTTGTGAGCCATCCTTCGTCAGGCTCATTGATCATGACCTTGACCTCTTGCTTGAATTATGAAGAAAGTGTTGAAATACTTCAAAGAGAAGTGTTTACTGTGAAGTCATTTATTTTTTTAACAAATGCTGTGAACAACATATTTTGTTCAACACAGTATGCTTTGTATGATTTTTTTCTGTAATAACCTATTTGTTTCTAAAAAAGTTGAAAGGGCAAAAGGTAAAAGGAGACACACAGACGAGAGGTGTTAGAGATCCTTCGGTCTGAAAATATCACCTGAGCTTTAGTTGGGCAATTAAGTATTTTAAATTAGACAAGTAAACAAATAAATGACATTTAAGATTTTTTAATACTGAGGTTTGTATTTCAATTGTCTTAATTAAGGAATATTAAGAAATCTTTACATGAAGGATATGGAGATAACGAACAGTAATACATTGTACATGTACGTGATGTGCCAAATATTTGAAAATCGTCCCTATAAGTCAATTCATAAATACACACCGTGCCGGAAAATAAGACAGCAATATAAACAAAAAACTGAAACTTTTATCACATACGAAGCATTCATTATGTTTATGTTAAGTGTTGTAAAATACTTGCATAAAATACTTAAATAATGGTACATTTTGTCATTTTCAGAGCAGATTAAAATCAATATAATATCTTCTAAGTCTTTATGATGCGTTTTCAAATTTCATTGAGAAAATACAAAGTGTTTTATTGACCTAAAGGAATAAAAAAAAACATACAGTTTTAGTTCGGGATTTTAATTGTGCTTGTTCCCTAATCTATATCCTGATTGACTAACTTTGTTAAATTGCTGCTATTTTAGCACAAGGAGGGTTCCTGACATTCTCATCTTTTGTCTTTATTCAACGATAAACAACACAGTATACAGTGTTCTAGAAACGTCGAGATATTACTTACCTGTGGCTGATTTTCCATTTCAATGTAGTCACACTCTGAATCCAGAACTAAAGACGTTCCCGATTCCCCGTATTTTGCTGCTATCAGTTCACAATTGAGCTGTTGTTTTCGATAGTTCACTGACTTGCATTGGTGATTCTGCAAACATTTTCGAATGCACTGCTTTTGTCCAATGATAGGTAAAACATTCATGACTTTGCTAGAAGTCATACATTTGCCCGAAGCAGTCACTTTTATGTTAGATACATTGTTAATTTCTCCCGATACGGTATAATATACTGTAGAAATAAATGTGAGAATGTTTAGTCCAAACATTGTTAATTTGTTAACAAGAATGAAATAAGGTTATGCTTATTCTAAAAGTGTTCCAATAGTCGCAAGTTAATGTTAAAATAGATGTTAAATATAATGAAACATCAGATTAAATAACAAAGTAGCATAGATGCACGCATGTGCAACCAATTTCATCGAGTAAGTGCCTATACAAAGGAACTTATAATCTTGAATAAAATGGTGTTAATTGTAAAATATCGAGCTTATATTGTCTGACAAAGATGTAAATAATTAAGCATTGAAAAGAAATTATGACAAAAGATTACAAATCTTTCAAAAGCATTCTTTTTAAATTGTATCATGAATCATGCGTTTATAAATAAAGTAAAAAATGAAAACATGGTTAACATTGGATATAAAAAAAAACACGTTTCAATTACTTTACTTTATTACATACTTAGAAAAAAAATACAGGTTTTTTTGCATATGCGATATGTCTGACGTCAAAATAGCATTATCAGTCCTATAGGGCTGATTTGGATTTGCGGGGCTGATGCGGATCAGAATCTCACCCCTAGCAATTTAAACCTCAAAAACAGTACCTGTGATCATACACATATTTTTTTTTGGGGGGGGGGGGTGTAAATTCTCTTAATTTTAACTTTTTTGAATGTAAGGATAATCTAACTGATTTTGCATTTCAAATAGAAGTAGAAACACATCTGAATCCTGTGAGTCAACAGAGCGTGTATATGTAAGAAGTTCGTGCATGATTATTCACTTATTTCCTTTTCAGCTTAATGAACTCGCAGTGTATTTTATTACTAAGTATGTAATAAACATATTCTGTATCGACACACTACCAAAATCAGCCCTAGGCTCTCCGCCGATATTGGGGTCTAAGGATGATACAGAATTTGATATGGAAAATAGTATGTATTATTCTACATGGAAATAATTCACTGTCTCGTATTTCCTGATGCTTTAAACTTAATAAAGTAATTCTTAGTGATTATTTCTAGAGTATTCAGTTTTTTGATTGGTATGTCCGGGTTAAACTCTCGTCTTCGGCACCACGTCAAACTTAAATCTTTTACATAAGTATAAGTATTGACAACTCTTTTGCCAAGCACACAGAATTTTAGTTGAAGTCGCTGCTCTTTCGTATGAAACATTCAAAACGCTGTACCCTGCATGGTAGGCGTTGGTTTGAAAAAATACCATCACCGTTTAAATGGTCCTCATTGCACAAAAAGGGCAAACATAGACTAAGTCATTCCAGGGTATTAGTTGATGTTTCTATATGAATTAAGAATTCTCGAATAGGAGTTTAAGAAATAAGGTGCTTTTTTCAACTACTTCAGATTATTATCAAATTTCAAGTACATAATGTTTATGCACTTGCAAGTTAATTGAGTACTTTGAACTACATGTAGTTGTAGTTTTAATCCTTTTTTGCATCCTTTAACATTTATTTTCAATTAACAATTTTGCTTTAAGAGTTTTAAGTTACCAAAAAATAAAAAAAGGGAAATTGGACACAATATGAATATATTCAAATAAAAAGACTTGCATGCTGTCAATCACATGACTGCAGGGGCTTTCATTATTTTAAAAAATCATTTAACTGATTTGTCTGTAAAGTTTATAAATCATATGAAATATATGATCACCGTTTGGCTTTATAAATAGGACGTTGTATTTTTGTTTCTATTAAAATATAGAAATGACTCGAAAAAGTAGGGGGGGGGGCCTTAATCGTAAAGTTTCGCAAAAATTTTTCCTCAAAAAATTGCTGTTATATAGTTATTTTATATGATCAAAGCATTGCTAGGGTAAACGGAAAAGTAGATCCGTAAAACCGAGTAACCTCTTCCAAATTTATAATAAAGGAAAAATCCCCTTTGATAAAAAAGAAAAAAGTAAAGGTTTTGCCTTATTACGTAATATTTCACTAGACGTGTGTTTCCCTTTAATGGATGACAGTGTCATCACCAACGTCGACAGGTCAACAGATGTGATCTAGTGGGAAAATCCTTTTCACTCTACCTGTCAATTTGTTTACACGTCGACCTGCCAACCCGTCAACCCATCTTGAGCTCCCTGAATACATGCTGAATTTTTAAGCAAACTACCTGTCAACATGCCGACCTGTAAACCAGTCATTTTTTTAACTCACGACCTGTCCACCTGTCGACCTGTCGACCTATGAACCCGCCGACCTGTTTTCCTGAATACGTGTGTATATTACAAGCATACGGAGTACTATCTGTCAGCCTGTCGACCTGTCAACCAGTCATGTTTTAAATTCCTCATTCTGTCAACTTGTTGACTTATCAATAAAAAGTACAAACGCTGCATAGAATTTCTCCAAATTGAAGATATTTTTTTCAATGTGCAATTAATCATCAGCCAGGGTATGAAAATATATACCCGCACTACTTATCAATATATCCTACATGTATTAGAGCCAGCCCTATTACATGTACCTCCTCAGAGATGCATGTTATGAAACATTTGTTATTATTCAACGACAATGTTTTTATTTAACAAAGCAGCAGTATTTGAAATTATTATGGGAATTAAAATTTACGAAACATACAGATGAGAGTTTATTGTCTAATAATTATGGTTTTTGTTCATACAAACATATCGATTTGCATTTCCTTGAGCAAAAATACGGGATGTTAATATATTAGAGGAAGAATAGGCTAAACAATTGTTTCTTATCACTCAATGGACAAACTCAAACATGTAAAATTCAACTTTTCTATTGATTTATTATGCATAAAAAGTACTGTCAGACATGTCAAAGCGATCAGCCGCTAATAATGACTTTCAGTCATCTGTGAAAGTTAATCTTGCTCTGGTAGAATTTTCATTTGATCTTACGTGCAATTAGTGACATTCGATCCTCTTATCACGTCCTATAGCTGTATATTCATCTCTGCTTTTAATTCATACCAGTATTTGAAAATTGATAAATATTGCAATCAAAAAATTGCAAAGAAGTCATTTGCAAAACCCTTTCCATTAATAGAATTTCGAAATTTATTTATTTGGCATAAAAATGACTGTATATAGAATGCGTGCGTGTGTGTTTTAAAATAATTTTTTTCTTTTTTAAAAAAATATTTTGTTTTTCTCTCATAAACAGGTCTTGAGTAGATTCAACCTTTATATTCACATCCAAAAGTGCAAATCATGGTAAAGATAACCTGTTTTAGACTATCTTTTATTTGCAATAAGAATTAAAACAATACATGGAAAGAAATATGCATTGAATGTTATTTCTTTTTATATATTGGAAAAAATGAAATTTAAGTAATTTTTTTTTTTTGAAATTTTGAATTAAAATAGTACATAATTCTCGAGTATCCACCTTCAAAACTATTCCAGATTGAGGACTGCTATTTTGTATTCAGTTTTTGATAAACATAATATATCGATTATAGAAATTTTTGATGTGAAGTATAATATACATTGGAAGAAATCATGTGCTGTCCGCATTTTTATTTCTTTAAACTTTGGCTTGGGGTGTGTGTGTTGGATGGGATCAGAAAATAACAAATTAAATTTTATTCTGTTTTATTTTCTTTTAATTCATTCTACATTATAAATCCATTCAATTGATTGTTGTCCACAGTTGAACACTGTTGTTGAACACTGTTGAACTAGATCTCTTCTGAAATCACTCTTAAATCAAAAGACAATGTGATTGGTGTTGTCGTCCTAAATATAAACCTTTCAGCTATACATTTGATAGGATCCGAACAGCAGCACAAACGCAAAGTAAAGACAAAGAATTTCAAATAACATTGACCGCACAAAGTGAACTAAGGATGATATAGTTTTCTTGGTTCTGTTTCGTTCGATTAGGTTTCTGATAAATCTGCTCAGTCTGTTATGACGCCCGAAAGTAAGGCATTTGACGATGTGATGTCTCCACTTGTGGAAACAAACTGTGTTTACCTCTGCTTTTGTGCTAATGAGTTCTAAAAATAATAACGTACGTAAAACAGGTTTATAATTGTAAAAAGAATAAGTGATATCATTTTATATACCGATATATGTATCCACTTCTGTATTTGACATATGCTAAAAGTGAGTTATGGAAGCTACACTGTGCCCGCTTCTATAACATGTATCCACATGTAGTGATTTGTCTGTTTCCGGGAATGCATCCTTAGAGTGAATTAATACTCCTTTGTACAATTGCATGTTGTTGTTGTTGTTTTTTTTTACATATTCTTTCGATCATTCGGATAAACACAAGCTAAAAAGACAACAGATAAATTTTAAAAAAATGTGCAAAACATCATACATCACCTTCAAAATCAATCTTTTAACGAGAATAAATATTAGTATCATTCATAGTTGTTAAGTCTGATTAGTGTTGAGCATGACACGTGAGGAATGACAATTCGAGATGTCTCCCTCATTCGCAAGGTGACAACTGTTGTCACCCTTCAAATGACAATGAAAAAGCTTAAGCAAGCAACTGTGTTGTCGCCCTTTGAATGAAATTACAGTGGTTTAAGCGAGATAATTTATTTATAATTATAAATCTATACTTGTTAAATATGCGGGATCGGTTAGCAATAAATTTTAACGATGGTGTCGTTTAGTTTTTTGTTGACATATTTTGAACGTATAGAATCAGAGCAGAGTATGGAAACACAAGTGGTTTATTCACTATTTTCTACTCTGTTTAATTGATATTTTAAAAAAATTGACGAGACTTACCTTGGTGAATTTGACCAAAAACGGCATAATGTACTGAAGAAATTAATTTGAGAATTCTGAAAATGAAAACATGAAAGAACACATAAATCTTTAAAAACAGATAAAGATCGAATATCCAGCAGAAAGATCTTACATCTCTTTTGATTCATATAAAGGACATTTATTCTTCTTTTTTTGAAATTTTATGAAGCGCAATATAAGGTTATCCATGGTGATTTTCATACATACTAGAGAGGCCTGCCAGGAGAGTGCATTGTTTACAAGGCAATATTTTTTGTCCCCAATAACCTGCCATGATGAAGGACATTCTATAATTTGGCGTTTTTTATAAGCTGTAAAAAAGATTATCATGACACAAAATTAAATCACGCTATTTTAAAGCCAAGAATTGTTTGTGTAAAATACATCCATGCAATTAGATAAACTCTATGAAATAATAATGAATCAAAATTTTGTCAGTATACTTCTATCTTCTGATTATGAGGCAGATGGTTTTCAAATCCTTAGGGATGACACATTAGTCAGTACTCTATATTCAAATTTGATAACGTAAATTCTATAAATATACAATAAAGATTGATTTAAAGTTGTTTTATCGTTCTTTTCCCAAAAGATTGAATCGAATTCTGATCTAGATTGAAAACAGTTTTGCGTTCTTCTCAGCTGTTTGCAAAATGCTTCAAAAGTTTCATGAGAACAAAATGCAGCCAATTATTGCTGTTACTGTCCCCTACAAGAGGTCGCCTTACAGGATTTAGTCAACTCCTGTAAACAAAATCTTTATTCAATTTCCCTAACTTACATTCGAATTTTAAGAATTTTAATTGATTACAATGAATTGTAAGGAAGCCCGATGAGGCCAGGTCAGAGAAAGAAATAATTTTTATTGCCTTAAATTGCAATATTATTGCGTTTAAACATACAGCACATTGCGTTTAATCGCAAAATATTGTTGTTAAACGCAAAACTTTTTTGTGATTAAACTCAATAATATTGCGTCTAAAAGCAATAATATTTTTGTGTTTAATTGCAAAAATATTGCATTTAAACGCAATGAAAATGTTTCTTTCTCTGAACTGGTCTCAACGGGCTTACATAGATTTTTTTTATTATTATTATAATTATTTGATTCCTTTTTGAACATTTCAATTCGTAAAGTCATGTTTGATACGATAATAGATAAAATTAATGGATGTTAACAAATTTTGTTCATGGTTCATGTCTTGATCACAATCTCTGATGTTATGTAGGTCTTTTTTTTTTGCTCGGCTCCTATTGTGTAATTTTACATGAACTTTTGAGCTTGAAATCGCTATCCTTTATCTACACATATTTCTTTGTAATTAAACCTTTCAACCGATATATTTTAGCATAGTTTGCTTAACCCTTCTTTGTATATTTTTTTCCTTTTCTTTTGTTGTTTTATTTCACTGAATCTATGAAAGAACTGACTTTTTGTACAATGTATCCATTTTTACATACAATTGTAGCTGTTTTTTTTTTTCTTGAATAAATTAACAAAATAGGAAAATATTTCCCTTTCATGGATGAAATTTCTTTTAGTTTTAATGTTCTTAAGATTGACTTTGTAATGTTAAAATACAAATAAGATAATAAGAAATTTCTAGCATTAACAATATCGCTAAAAAAATAAATAGATTCGGAAAATAACAAGGCGAATTTATACTGTCATTTGCATTTTATATTTATGAATGCTTGCATTGATTAAAAAGAAACCTGTATTGCTTTATAGGGTTTTGAAGGAGGCATGTATCTTTTAAGCTTTGTAAAAAATATATTTATTTTTTACATTTTCTATATTGAATGTCTTATAGGTGAAAGGATAATGTATTAGAATCAAGCTGGTATCTATTATAGAGTTTTAGTTGCAGCAACCGGGGTTAGGGGGTGGGATGGGGTGGGGGGTTGGGGTACTGTAACTAACTGTAACTGTACCCGAAATTGATACCGGATAATGACTTCGCAGTCGATAATAAATTTCTCGATTCTACAAAAACTGATTCAGGTACATATAATTAATTAGGTTTTAGACAGAAAAGAGGTTTTAAATTTGTTTTCATAGGAAATTTATACTTCCAAGAAAAAAGCGGATTTACACTTGTACATATTTTGAGTCAATAAATAAACTTTACACATTTACGACTAATGATTCTGTGGAAAAATGTATTCTTAGTCTATAAAAATACTCATAGTTCCGTTTACTCGAATGCATGATTCATTATATTGCTTATGTTCATCTAAATGGTACAAAGGTTCATAAAATAATTACGATATTCTTAACTCTGGGTACATGTAGTAAAAAAAAAATCCCTTACTATATGAATACTTCTTGTACGTGCCGTAACGGTTATACATGTACAAATGTACTCAGAGAGAGAGAGAGAGAGAGAGAGAGAGAGAGAGAGAGAGAGAGAGAGAGAGAGAGAGAGAGAGAGAGAGAGAGAGAGAGAGAGATTCGAACCAATGACTAGAAAATATTCATACAGAAATTCTCTGCTTGTGCGGTCTCCGACTTAAAATTAAGTTACGTAAAAAAGTTACTTCGCCACTAAATCTGTAGTACATAAATCCGCTTATTCGACAGGTTTCCTTCGATCCCCTCTAGTTCCTCACATCTAGAGGATGAGTAAATAAGAAATGGACTGTACGATCATGCTAAAAAGCCTATTTGATTTCAGGATATGTTAATTTCTTAATGTAATCTTAAAAATAAAGTGCATTGTATGCCATAAAAGACTTCGTAGAACCATACGTTTTTCTTTAGAACTAGCATAATTGTTTTAAAATCAGTAAAATTGCTCAGTTCTATGTCTGTGCCCGAACTTACATATGTTCACTATGTGGCTTTATCACAATGACAATGTTATGATCATGATCAAGTTGCATTATTATTATTATCATTTTTTTAAAAAAAAAGAAATGACTAACAAAAAGCCAAGGAGGAAATATCTAATTGTTAAACCTTAATAGAAAGGATCCAGAAAGGTAAGCTGTTATTTTGTTTTACATGGCCAATACAATAAAAGAATATATAACCCACCAGAGATGCAAACAATGAAAACCCTGTAATCTGTCAATGACAATGTCTACTTAACAAATCAATTGTTTTGAAGTTTTCGTATGACTTAAAATTGAAAAGACATAAAGATGCTAGTTTTAAAAAATAACGTTTTAACAGATACATACATTGTTTGTTTCCTAGGGAGAATGCTTGGGATCATTAATAATAAAGCAAGTGTTGTTGTCGATAAAGGAAGTAATAAGATAATTGTTTCTCCTTATTCCAGTATGGATAATTACATGTACATGAAAAATAACAACACTTTCCTGAATCTCTTATTTATTGATTTTTCAATAAAAGAGTACTATTAATCTTTCCATATCGATTACCTGCATGTTGAAAGCGATTTGTTTTTATGTATTAACGAATGTCCTCCATTTTTTTCATTTCATTTTCTCCTTCAAGACCAATTTATCCCCGATATCAAAGAGCAAGAGCCATCTTATGCATAAAATGGCCCTGTACTTATATCAATTAATAAACTATCACCCTCTTTCCCATTTCATATATTTAAATGAAGGAGACACTTAGTGCTTTCATTTTCTATAAGAAAATTTCGTTTTGATAATCCGCACATTGGAAAGCAGGCTTTGAGAAATTACAATGTCCTTGAACTTTGCAGAAAATACGGCTATTTGACTACCTTCAGCAAATAATTAAAATATGAGCACACCCCACGATTTAAAAAATAAAACATGTTTTTTGATCTTTTGAAACAGAGCTTTCATGATGTATTTGCATATTTTTGATCAAAGGTTGTGCTCTATATGAAATATTGAAAAAACGCTTCAACTTTAGATCATTTTCAAAGGAATTTAAAGGATACGAGAAAAAATGACGCATTTTATGACGTCATAATGCATTGACTAGATGTAAATTTAGGTCACAATTAATAAATACGTGGTCACCAACACTCCAAGTGATAAATACTGCATTTACAGCCTAAACTGAGCAGTTCTGATTTTTCAGAAATTCTCAGGGCCTAATAAGGCCGAACGTAGCTCTTGCTCTTAGTATTGATAAATAACACAACGCACTTAATGGACTAGCAACGTCGTGCAATAGCTTTAATGTACTTAGTATCAATAAATCATATATTATTAAGATACGAAATGTACATATAAATTGGATTCATAAAATTTAACGTGTTTACAGCTCTACGTGTCGTCCTAACCTGGCTTTAACTCACAACTCTGACTACCTGAACAGGCTAGGTATTCAATTGAAAACTTTCAATATCCGGAATAATCCATTCATTACTGCTACCAACTAGAAATCGATTTCTGTCTATTTCGTTCCTAAAACGAAAAAAATCGCATAAATCCGCAGTAATCTACCCTCTTTCCAGGCGATATTCGACCATTATGATAAGCCGATTAAGATCTTTAATTGATTGATTGATTGTACAATGTTTAACGTCCCCCTCGAGAATTTTTCAATCATATGAAGACGTCACCGTATGCAGGTGAAGGGCTTCAAAATTTGACCTTTACTCGGCACTCAGGGCCATTGAGCAGTGATGGATCTTCATCGTGCAAACGCCTTCCGCTGACAAGGGGCCCCTTTTTTAAGGTCTCATATGAAGGACCCGCAACTTCAAAGTGCCGAGCGCATGGCGAAAGAACAGTTGCTACCCATTTTAACGACTAGGTAAGTCGCGGTCGAGATTCGAACTCACAACCTCCCGATCACGGAGCGAGCGCATTACCGACTGAGCTACTGTTAACTCTAAGATCTTTAATTAAACCCCTCTCAACCATTCTTTGATGAAAATTCCCCTCTCTTCTAATTACACAAAGACGTTTGCAAAAGCATGCTAATAAATTGAATATTTAAATAAAAGTGACTGTGTAGTGGTATCAAATAGAACTTAAAAAAATTGAAACACATTAAAAGTATAAATAAAAAGAACTTACCATTTTTTCCTGATGTGAAATTGGTGTGTGTGTGTTCGCTTTATTGGCTTCAAAGCATATTTATAAGAAAAGAAAAATACTGAAATATACCCAGTCGACAAATAAGCAAAGTTCCTATTGTTTATTGAAATCATAAACATTTGCTCCTTTACTTTATGTACATGTAACCTTGAAAGGTTTCTGCCTAATATTAATACAAAAATACGTTAACTTATAATAGGGTCAATTCATACCAACAGAAATTTCGACGGAAGACTAACATTGAATATCAACATGGGAGTTAGCAAGTCTACAATTAAAAATATAGTATAAATCAACTAGAAATATGTCCATAGGACATGAATGCCCCGCCGAGGATGTATTAATAAAGCAACATGAAAATTTGTATGTGTATAAAATTTGATCAGAATATCTTGAATAGTGATGCAGCTGAATTGCTTGTTTGGAAAATATAGGTCAGATCCAGCATCCAAAGCAAATCTGGTAGTGTGCATCCCTAGATGCATCATCCATGCAAGTTTGGTTCAGGTAGGACTTATAGTTACTTGGGAATGAAAATATAGGTCAGATCCAGCATCCTAAGCAAGTCCAGTAGTGTCCATCCCTAGATGCATCATCTATGCAAGTTTGGTTTGGGCAGGTCTTAAAGTTACTTGGGAATGAAAATATAGGTCAGATCCAGCATACGAAGCAAGTCCAAGAGTGTCCATCCCTAGATGCATCAACCATGCAAGTTTGGTTCAAGCAGGGCTTATAGTTACCTAGGAATGAAAATATAGCTCAGATCCAGCATCCGAAGCAAGTCTGTAAGTGTCCATCCCTAGATGCATCATCCATGCAAGTTTGGTTCAGGTAGGACTTATAGTTACTTGGAAATGAAAATATAGGTCAGATCCAGCATCCTAAGCAAGTCCAGTAGTGTCCATCCCTAGATGCATCATCCATACAAGTTTGGTTCGGGCAGGTCTTATAGTTACTTGGGAATGAAAATATAGGTCAGATCTAGCATCCAAAGCAAGTCTGGTAATGTCCATCCCTAAATGTATCATCCATGCAAGTTTGGTTGAGGCAAGGCTTATTGTTACTTGAGAATGAAAATATAGGTCAGATCCAGCATCCGAAGCAAGTCTGGTAGTGTCCATCCTAGATGCATCATCCATGCAAGTTTGGTTCAGGTAGGACTTATAGTTACTTGGGAATGAAAATATAGGTCAGACCCAGCATCCAAAGCAACATCTCTAGATGCATCATCCATGCAAGTTTGGTTCAGGTAGGACTTATAGTTTCTTGGGAATGAAAATGTAGGTCTGATCCAGCATCCGAAGCAAGTCTGGTAGTGTTCATCCTTAGATGCATCATCCATGCAAGTTTGGTCCAAGTAGGGCTTATAATTCCTTAGAAATGGACCTGCTCCAAAAACTTAAATATGGTCACTCATCTGGAAAATGTAGGTCAGATCCAGCATCCGAAGCAAGTCTGGTAGTGTTCATCCCAAGATGCATCATCCATGCAAGTTTGTATCAACATGTGAAGTTTGATAAATCCATCTTGAATGGTATGTTTAAAACTGAGCTAAACACTAACTTAACAAAAGTGAGGTTAAAGTCAAAGGAAAGGTCAGGGTCACAAAATGTTGATGCAGTCGCATAGCTCTCATCAATATCTATCAGCATATGAAGTTTGATGAAAATATCTTAGATGGTATCTTTGAGACTTAGCTTTGAGCAGAGCTAAACGCAAAGTGTGACGGAAGGACAGAAGGACGGAAAGACAGAAAGACGGAAGGACGGAAGACGGACATGACAAACACTATATGCCCCGGCCATATTCATGGCGGGGCATAAAAACACAGCAATTAATGAAGTTTATCTGCAAAAAACAATCTATTTTAAAATTACATTCGCCAAAAAGGTTGTCTTTAACAAAGTCAACATAGTTTTAAAAACGCCGCCCTTTAACTTAGCTTTTGAAATCTTTATATCATTAACTTAAATGTATATGTGTCTTTTAGATGCCGTCCTTAGGGTTAAAAATGATCAAACCATGAGCATGTACTTGCCTATCTAGTAAGCTAGATATTGTAAAAGCAAGGTTAAACATTGAAAACAAAATATAACATTGAAGAAACAACATGAAGCGATTAAAAATTGTTACAATGTAGCGTAATAGATTTCATGTGATAGCGAAATGTTTTAATGGGGACATTGTTATCGGGCTATGCTGTGTAAAATGTATAGGGGGAGTGAGAACCTCATGATGGCATATTTTTGACTGAAAGCGTGTAAAGTTTGTTTCAAGGTTACGAATTTAAAACGTATGGATTTCAAAAGTGTATTATACAACGTCTTAAAAATTACAAAGAAATAAGGTTTCACACATCAACAGAACAGATATTTTTACGTATGATAAGTTGCTCATTTCAAAAAGTCTGCTGACTTTTCAAGCAATATTAATCATCGTACAAGTACAGAACTTCATTAGAAAAGATAGGATCTTTTTTTGTCACGAGATATAAAATGGTATCTCTTTTTATTTCAAAAAGTATCATTAAGATGGTATTAACTTTTCTATCGTAAACTTCCCTTACTTATGCAGCAATATACCTTCATCACCTGCAAACGGAGTACATATATCTCAGTTGATTTAATATGCAAGAGCATGCTCTACGTATGAACAATTTCTAAAACGAGGTAAATTATTGATAAACAAGTTGATGAAACAAGAACATAAACAGTCTCGTTTAAAGTCATCGGTCGATACAATGACCTTGTCAGCAAATACAATTTATCATTGAGTCAAATGCTGACTGACGTTTTTCATACCAATTGTTAGTCCATTATTTATACACTGAATGGACGACGTATTTTTTCTATTATTTTCTGATCATGACAAGGAACACACGGCGGGGGTGACCGGTCGGCAGGAGATGCTCACTCCTCCATGGCACCTGATCCCACTTCTGATGTTTCGGGGGTACGTCTTTGCTCTGCTTTAATTTTGTATTGTTTTATGGACTTTGAGATTGAATAGTGTTCGTTACATGTATCTCCATATCCTTCTTCTTTAGAAATAGAACATCTTTCTTAAACCAGAAATGCCCTTTAATGCGCTATTGCTACAAGTATGACATTAATTGAAAAACTCTTATTTTTTAATATTTTTTTCACAAATATAGTAAAGAGAATAATCACAATTTTTGTCATTCCAAACACCTTCAGGGAACATTTCTACGCAATTTTCACCTGTGCCCTTGTTATTAGGTTCATCTTTCCGCCAGTTTGTGTAATTCAATGTTGTGTTAGAATGTTCCCAGTAAAACGTGCCCTCGGACTCTTCATCTGTTCCCCCTATCCACCATGCATACCAAGAGACTATAAATGTATAATATATCGAGTTAAATTTTGTGCTTTGTTGACAGATAAGAAAAAAAATATGTAAGTATGTTAATATTTGGTAAATGGTTGAATATACGTATAAGAAATGGTTGAACAATCTTTTTGAAATTTTAAATACTACTAGTAGTCCATGATTGGGATTTTTTTCACTCATTAAAAATAATTCATATTCAGACCGTTACAGTTTCCATCTCCGCTGGTTACTTAAATGAAATCGAGAATAAAAAAATGTTATGAGATTTAAATAGAATGTCCCCTGCCAAAATATACAGAAATACAGAAATAATAGCGTGCAGAATATACAAATACTTGTATGTCAACCGAGTTCCTGTTGTGTGAAAAAAAATATTCTCAAGGTATTTCCACACTCCTATGGGTCGCCCGCGTGACAAAGTGGTAAAAGCGTCCACTCTTTAGAGTCACGAGGTAAGGAGTTTATCCTTAAGTCGAGGGTTTCAATCCCACTGTGGAGAAAGGTCTTTCGGATGAATTACATCATCAACCAATTTGAGTTTGTACAACGTACTTATATAAAATTTTATTTACTTTTTTTTTTCTTTTTCTTCTTTCTCTATTAACTTACTTTTTACTCAATTTACATTACATGGTTTACAAATAGTCAAATTGACTAAACCAAGATGTATATACTCAGTCCGACCAATGGTTAAATTCCCTGTTGTATATAATTAGATAACATCTATTTATTACATTTTTACCCGTGAAATACTGTAATTTATTCATTGAATAAAAATGATATCCTGTCACAGTGTGAAAGGATATCAAAATGATATCCTGTCACAGTGTGACGAATATCAGAAGTGCGGGAAAACTCTCGATTTCCATTCCCATAACGAAGATTCTTGTAAAAAAATCTTCCTTGACCTAACATAAGATAGATGGAAATAAATAAACCATTCTGACAGCGATTAAAACTGTCAAAATGACCAAAAATATGTAGCTAAATCAATATTTACAGTGTTTTCACTTCACATAGCTATGACGTCTCAACCGCCCAACTATGGCGTCATGAGCCTATGACTGTATTACAAAAAGACAGAGGCAAAGGAAAAATCAAAGATTTTTTTTTAAATGTAATAAACAGAAAATTCAATGTTTTGTAGTTGAATATGGAATTTATTTCACTCGTGAGACAGGATTTTTTGATATTTTCACTCGTGCTTCGCACTCGTGAAAACATCAAAAATCCTGTCCCACTCGTGAAATAAATTCCATATTCAACTACAAAACATTGAATATCCTCTATATATGTCAATCCAAGCAATGTTGATTTGCCATGAGGTCATACTGGCTTCTAACTTTTGTGTCAAAAATAGTTTTTAAAGTAGAAAAGTATCTATAATAATCTTCATACTTTTGTCGTAAAATACAGTACCGACCAGACCCAACCTGATACCAAAGTAGTCCCAGAAAGCAGTCCCAGGGACTCCTTTGGGACTGCTGTGGGACTGCTCTGGGACTGCTCTGGGACCGCTATGGGACTGCTCTTGGACTGCTATAGAAAGCAGACCCAGCAGTCCCAGCTGTCCCTAGGACTGCTTTCTGGGACTGCTTTGTTCACTCATGTGTGAAAAAGGTTCTGAGTGACATGATAGCCCCGCCCCTTGTGTATTTTGAATTTGCAGGCTCCCTAAGCCTGTTGTTTTGTTTACTTGCAGCAGAGAGAAGTTTAAACTATTAAAGAAACAAGGGTTTCTTACAACCTTTTAATAGTTAGAGATTATATGCATTATAGTTAATTGATAGTTTAGGGACTGTGTATTTACACAAATGTAGTTGAGAACAAATTAAAAAAAAAATAAAGTTGTTAAATAAGAAGGAGATTTTTATCCCTTAAATAAGTTACATACTCATAAGAAAAATTATCTACATATAGGCCTATTTTATTAATAATAAGATTAAATACTCAAAATTTGCATTGGCACTATTTAAAAAAAAAATATTGCATTTAGATACAAGATTTTTTAATTGAAAAAGCCACATTATTTTACAACTACCACGCTAAAAAAGTATTCAATGCAACCCTCAAATAAAACCTAACGATTTATTTCATGATCATGAAATAAAATTATGCCACCATTCTTCCATGACATAAACAATGCGAAAAATCATTAGGAAATTTACAAATGAATTAGTTTTTAATATATAGGCAAGCTATTTAAAGAGTACATTAAAAAATAAAGAGTTGAATATACCGGGAATTGTGATTTATTTCTTTATTGTTTTGTTTGTGTTTACCTGGCCGATAATGTGTATAAATAACATAGTATGAATACCTGCGGTTTCAATCGCGTTTGGGCAGAAAATCAATCATGCATGTTATTTGGGTACACGTATCAGTGTTAAGGCCGGTATACACGATGAGATTTGTAGTATAATACAAGTTTTATAATACTTTTGTATGATAATATTTTCTTGTACTCACCCTAATACATATCTTATAATATTGTAAATAAACTACGTGTTTCCCCCGCCATAATTCTCTTTCTTTCAAAATAATTAAAATGGAGGATGAGGCTCTGATAGCAGTGTCTATCATCGTACTATGCACTGCTTGATATATTCCACAAGTCCTCTTCCCCTTCCCATATAACCACGAGTTTTTTTTATGTCTTTACTTGTAAAGTTGGCCATTATTATTAACCATGTACTTTTTGTAGTAATGATAAAAATAGGATGACCCCTAGTGTCATTACATTTCATTGGTTTAAAGTGATAGGTAAGTTAAGACTTGTATTAGGAAATAGAGCATTGCTCTATTCTAAATACAGTTTTATAAGATTCGAAAAAATCTTATGAAACACTGTATTAAGAGTGTATACACAGTAATATTTTGTATTATAATACAAATCTTATAATACAAATCTTACCGTGCATACCGGCCTTTACACATCATTAAACATGCTCCTTAATTAACAATGACCCTAATTTTAATCTATGTAAAAAATGTAATGTAAAAAAGACTAACGAAATGTGTATAATTTTTTTTCAGGATTTATTTTTTTAACATAATCTGAGGGTTCCATTCTGGTTATTTACAAATTTATACTCATGTATTTACAAATAAAACACTTATTATAGAGCTACGGAAACTTAAAATAATTTAAACTGACATGTCAGTAAAAATAATCATGACTGAAAAATATTACATGGCAAAATTAACAAACACAAGACGAAAGACCACCTTTAAGCAATCGCTTAATGGTAGCTTAATGGTGACTTAATGGTGCTTATAGAAGTTATCTCCTTTAAGCCACCATTAAGCTGCAACTTACAGGTGCTTAATGTCCAAACTTCATTAAGCTGCCATTAAGCCACCTTTAAGCCGAGCTTAATGGTGACTTAATGGTCAAACCTCATTAAACTTTTACCCATCTTATATCGAATCTTCGATCTAACTTTTTTAGTTATTTCAATATCATTTATGCAAAATCTATTTTTTGTGATCTAAAATTTTGTGTTGATCGTCATTTTTATATAACATTTCTTTCAACATGCAACATTTTGGGCACTGAGAATAAAGTTAGCTTAAAGCCATAGGGGCTTGCTGCCGGTTTCTAATAACAATTATTTTTTTTAATCATTTACAGTATCAATAAAAAAAGACGTTTATCTTATTATCGCAAATGATCTCTTTTTTTTTAAATAAATAATGATTTCATACGTTGTTTTTATTATTACTGTATATGATTTTTGTTTAAAAAATAAATAATTATATTATTACACGCCGGGGGCAACCCCCTGTGAAAAATCTTAACTTTTTACTTCTGAAAATCGATTTCTTCTTAAAATTATCTTCATCCATGAACACAAAATATATATTACTTTTAAAAAAGATGGTATTTTTATTTCATGTATTAAAAGCAGCATTCCGCTACAGAATTCACAGAAATATAAAGTCATGTTCTCATGCAATTTTTTTTTTCTCTTTTTTTTATGGAAGGGGTGGGGGGATGGGGGGTGGGGCTACAGGTATAAAAATGTTTAGTTTTTAAAGTTTGACTTTTACATCATGAATAATTTGAATTCATTTGTTATTTTTCTTATAAAATGCAGCGGTAAGTATCTGTCAAAATCTAGTCGGTCTGTTATTTCAAAATCGATTTTCAGAAGAACAGCCGATCAGATTAAAGATGACATCCGACCAGATTTATACACATTGGGAAACGGGGTAAGATTAACAGTGTACAGTTTACCGACTGGTTAGACAAAAGACCTTAATTAAGTGTCCACCGTCCCCGGTCAACTAACAGGAAACTATACACACACAACGTACACTAGCAGATTTTGATGATCAAATATTTTTTTTACAAAATTTAAATTTAACGCAAGCATATGAAAAATTAAAAATTATGATTCAGTGTAAAAGGACAATTATTTTGATACCCATTATGATACAATAAAAAAATTAACTGGATATGATATTCGAAAAAAAAGTTTTTGTTAACATAACCCGGTAACGGCGTAAACGAGAATTGTCACTAGGCCTAAATCTTAGACACAAAAACCATTAACATCCGCAGAATATCAAAACAAAAAAAATCATATGTCTTTCCCAATGATAAATTTTTTGTGTTTTATCTATAATTAATTTAATCTCAATCATGATTTAATGCTTACATGTATAAATCTTCGAACAACAGAGCGAAAAATTCATTACAATTTAAAAGCCTAACTCAACGGTTTAGAAATATTAATGTGATATAAGCCATTTAAAAAGATCCATGAGTAAAGCTGTTTATAGTTAGTTTAATAAATCAAATCAATACTTTTGAAACGTTCAACAAAATACTTTTACAAGTCCAAAACAAATTTGTGCAAAATATATATTTTTTACTATTTTATTTTCCTAAAATAATCAAGAGAAGTGTTAGCCTACTGGTTAAAATGCTAGCCACCTACTCGAAAGGTCATGAGTTCGCGCCTCGTGTGTGTGTGTGTGTGTGTGTGTGTGTGTGTGTGTGTGTGTGTGTGTGTGTGTTTTTTTACCAAATCGTGTGAACTCGGCATTTATAATTTGTGATGACAAATCACTATAATATTAATTTTTCAACCATAAAAAAACAGTAATATCGACTGCGTAATGGTGGCTTAATGGTAGCTTAATGGAGTTTGGACATTAAGCACCTGTAAGTCTATCTTAATGGTAGCTTAATGATGACTTAATCGTGGACTAAAAGCTACCATTAAGGACCTGTAAGCCACCATTAAGCTACCATTAAGCTACATTTAAGCACCCATTAAGGACTTTGAGATGGCTTAATGGTAACTTCATAGTGGTGTAAATGTTACTTAAAGGTGCTTAATGGTGACTTAAAGACAACCATTAAACTACCATTAAGGACCTATGAGCCACCATTAAACCAGGCTTAAAGGGTGTGTTTCCTCTTGTGAATGAATTTTTCAAAAGCTTTAATACTTAAGAAAATGCCTTTAGAGTATCCCGATAGTATGGAAATCGGCCATGATCTATAAAGATAAGATCTATTTAAAAGTAATTCTGGTGGAATATAATTAATTCAATTTTAATTTTTCTGCATAAAAAAGTAATAAATATGGGAACCAGTATCAACCACAAAACCCCCCAAATAAATTGTGATTCAATATTCATGTTCAGTGTAATTTATTCATGTAGGTGTGAAAGCTTTCTTCCTACAATAAATATTATTTCAAATTGTTTCTATGCGCGTACTGTTCATACATGTATAATTTTTATGACCTTCGCATCGTAAGGATTCCTGGTATACTGCTCAGAAAAAAAAAAATCATCTGCCTTTTATAGTTCCATTGTTTATTGGAAATCTCATTTCTGAGTTAGCTCCGCCCATTGAATTAATAAACCCCGCCCACTGGGACTGCTTTCTGGGACTTGTGGGACTGCTTTCTGGGACCGCTGGGAATGATGGGACCGCTCTGGGACTGCTGTGGGACTGCTCTTTGGCCGCTTTGGGACTGCTTTAAAAGTCCCAGTGAGCAGTTCCCGCGACTGCTCTAGGACTGCTTTGTGTCAGGTTGGGTCTTGTCGATACTGTACATTACTGGACTATTTTTCAGCCCTTAAATCACAAACAAAAAACTCAAAAAACGTACTTTTGTTTTGAATCCAGGTCTGTTCAGCCTCACTTTCTATTTCCAGAAGATATCCATCCATCCAAATGCAGCTATCCTAAGGGAATAAAATAAAGGGAACATTTATATTTACTTAGAGGTTTATACACAATTCTGATTTATGAAAAAAACATGTTGAATTTATATACATTATTTTAAATGAAGGTCGTTGCCATATTGTATAAATCATGCTTTCAAATTTGCAACTTGATACTTAACCTCAAACAACGATCTTACGATTACATTAATTTAATTGTATCAATTTAGTGCAAATGACTTGAATAAAAATACAGGCAAAATAGGTCGCTGCAATAAAATGGATAAATATTTTCTGTGTATTTAAATGACACCTTATTTAAGTGTCATCGGGTGAAATAATGATTTGTCAATTTGATTTCTATACCTAAGTTACTATTTTTTTTTTTACGGAGAACGTTAGAATGTTTAACTAGTTAAGAAAAATTCAGAAAATCTGGCACCAATAGATAACTAAAAATGTTCTCGTTAAAAGCACACTTTTTCTGTACGAGATGAAATTTAATCATGAGAGAAAAGAAACATTTTGTTCTTATGAAATTTTGAATCAGACATCGCGAATTGTTTGACAAGTAATTGAATTTAGACCTTTCTCTGTTTTGTTCAGAAGCCATCCCTATGTATCTCAACAATATTTATAAGTGGTTGCAATTATACTCCGCGGTGAATACATGTATGTATGGCACAAAACTGCACAGAAATGAAGCTGTTTTATTTAGACAAGAAATGCAAAACCAATCAGGAGAAACCTGAATCTGTTTATCGTTTCCAATGAAAGAAAAATAAAAGAGAACTAGATACGATCTCGTTACGAGCAACCAGGTCTTCCGTCCGATTCCGAAAAAAACCCTTAAGTTTGTAAAATCTACCTGAAAAGGTAAAAAAAAAATGTTGCACGCAAGGGGGATTGAATCCAAGTCAGCAGCATGAAAATCCAGATTATAAATATTACGTACGCTGTCGGGACCTCTGCTCTAAATCTTCTTGTATATACCTCTGTAGAACAGTACTTTTGACTTAGAATTATGAAAGGCTAGTCACTATTCATAAATTTGCGCCAAACGCCACGAGTTATAATCTTCGCGCCTTTTCTTTGGAATGTTCTATTTAATAGGTGTGATAGCTTCAATGAAATAAAAAAAAAAAACCGTTCATTAAGCCTAAAACTTGATGATTAGAAAGTATATTGAAATATTTCACAAACTCCATATAGTATATAAGGAAGTAACACTAAAACAGCGAAACGGCTATGAATTTTAAAATTTTAATTTCCTGTTTATCGCCAAAGTGAACTATCCCGGTTAGTTTAAAAATTCATGAAGAAGTTGGAAATTTTTCTCCGAAAAACATGGCTTACCTTACGACGGTCAAGGAATTGGATATCGTTTGTGCTCAATAACTTGAATAAGATCTTTGAGACAATAATGTTAATATAAACTCCATTAAGCGAACTTTAAAAAAAAATATGGTTATCTTACTTTGTCTTTTCTATTAGTTTAATATGGCACAAGTGTGCATGGGAAAAACATTGGGTAAGTTTTATACTTACCGTATTCATTGATGTTCTTTCTTGAAAAACTATGAATTATAACGATGATTAAAGATCTGCTTTTCCGTGGTGCAATCAGAAGATATTAGGTATCGAATTTCATTTGCACATTTAGTCTTTTCTATTTTTACTTTGAGAATCAACCAAAACCAATTATAGAAGACGTTTAAGAAGAATTTAGTTTGACACAGAATTGTAACGTAACTACAACGTGAAAATCCAAGTATTCCTTTACATTTCATTTGTCCTTATGTTACTTTCGATTAAGCAAATGCTCGACTGCCTCAATAAACCCCTACTGCGAAATGTCGGAGTTGACAGAGAGAGCGGCCATTTTGGAGCGCTTCAAATTTTTAAATGCTAATATCTAGAGTTTAGATTTATCAATCTTCAAACAAATTATATAGTAAGCATTATAAGAAAGGTTTTTATTAACATTCAAAAAATTAAACGAAAAATATTGAAAAACAAAAAAATGTTGAAAAATTGGACTTTTTAAATTAGCTTCCGGTAGCGAGCGGAAGTAATGACGACAAACGAAAAGTCGCGTCCTGGATAGTATTTATCATCATCTATAATCTCTGAAAGTTTCACATTGATATCTTTTACCATTCTTGAGAAAATCCGTGGACAAAAGAAATCAGAAAAAGGCCTGTAACTTGGCACCGGAAGCGAATTTCCAAAAAAATCTCTCAGATGTGTCAAACTCATTTAAGAAAACATCAGTCCTGAAAATTTCATGTAATTCCACCCAGTTGTCTTCGAGATATCGCGTCAGAAAAATTATGTTAATAATAATAAGAAACAATAGAATCGCTATAAGGTCTTCCGTTCAGACTTAACAAAAGACGGAAGACCTTAAAAAAATCACATTGAAAAAGAGCTTATTTCGTAATGTCTTATTTCCTTGGGCGGATGTTGACGCGTCATTGACCCTTTTAAGGTTTGTGGAATGCATTTTGAAGTTGCTGTAAATTTTAAACTAGCATTATGTTTACTGTATAATTAACAAGAAAGACAATGCGTATCGTATTGCATGAAATTGTAACTTTCAGACTTTTATATGAAATTAGAACTATCGGTTTCATTCTATTTTATAATGTATTTACATGTATTAGTGTATAGTATTATTAAGTTTGCTATATTCTAACAGTTTATGCTATCCGTTCCTCCGTAGTGTTCGTACGGCTGTCCATATGTCTGCCCGTCCGTCTCTTACGCTTTGGGGTACCCATCTCTCATCTGCAACTCCACTTATGCCTCCGAATGAAATTTAATGACACCTTTATAGATTCTTTGTTACATAGTTCTATTGTGCATCTCCTATTTAACCTTTTTATTGGAAACATATATTTCGGATTTACCAGAGCAAAGTATGGACAGTGTCTTTTTTGCATAATATTGATGGATTCTCTTATCCGCATCTCCTCTTATACCAGTGAATAACGGTGAATAATGGTTTAAAAGATTTTTGATCACATAATGCCAATATGCATCGTCTATTTTGTTTTTTTTGACCTGACACTTTTATCGCCATTATAATCATATGGGAGGCGGGGGCGTCATTTACTGAGCTCACGATTCATAATACTTCTTGTTTATTTCGGAATAAATGACCATCCGAGTTCCAGTTTTGCGTTCTCGTTGTAACAAACAGAGCATGGCCATAGCAGGTATCCATCAAGCAAAATTAAAGAAAAATATGGCACCTTCTTTGAAACTCTATATAAATGTTCTGAATTTTATTAACTTGTAGGCAACAACATTATTTTGTTACGGAGATCGGGTTGTCAATAACTACCAGAGAGATGAGATGTATATAAAAATGTTTTTTTTTCTAACATACACGGTCATTTTATAGGGACACACTTTCATTTTCAGCTATGCGTAGTATTTGATGAAAACGAACCTATATTTTTCTAAAGCTTTTATTTAGCTCACTTGGTAGAGTGATCGCTTCATGATAAGAAATAAGTGGGTTCAAGCATCGGCTGCGAAAAAAATTGAAGCAAATGAAACGTTACCAAAAGCTTGGTTCTTTGAAGTTGTTGGTCTATTGGTTGAGACCGTAACCCTTGTCACTGCAGGCGTTGGCATGATCAATATATTACTTTCCAATGATCAGAGTTCCGAAACATAAATTCTCACTTTGAAGCTCTTCACAGCCTTCACAGGCATATGATTAAAAATGATTACTGTAGTACTTTTAAATAATCGTAAAAAGGACATGGCACTATACAGATCGAATTAATGTATTTTTATTATAAACTAATAAAGAGCTCTTAACTTCTTTGTGAGGTTTAGATATCCAACGGAAGATCACAAATCTCCTGCCACCTTAAAAGACATACCTTGGCAGCCTGCCACTTAAGAGAATTTTTCACAAAACAATATTTCTTCTCCCCGTTTAGTTGCCATGATGTAGGACATTCTGTAACAAAGTAGCATAAATGGAACATTGGAATAGAATGAATATAAGATTATTTACAGAAATTTATCTCACTATGCCTAGAGTTGATAATCCTTTATATTGTAACACTTGTTAATTGGGTTGATATTGTTGACATTTCGATTCCATTTTGTTCCATACCACCTAGAGGAAATGTCTTCCATTTTCACTTCTGGGTCATTCATTAAATTTTCATACATTACCCTATGCACAGACATTTTTTAATACAAATTTAGGCAAATAAAACTGAAATATTGCAAATAATTCCTTTTTTAAAGATGTACGTAACTATACATATTGTAATTAATTTTCAACAAAGTATATACATTATTTAAATTAATATTTTCTTTAAAAACGTTTTTGGTTCTTTCACTTTAAGTAATTTTACACAAAGAATTCAAAAAATACATGTTTGGACACACATTTTCAAATGCGAATTGACGTATAACCCTTTACTTATTTATGGAATTTCTGAACATGAAATGGGAAGCATTTAAATATCTGCAGTTGCTCTGCAATTTTGTTTTAGTACGTCATGCGTGTATATTTCTTTTTCATTTCATCACGTCAACCAAAACATTTTAATATTTGATAAGATTTATTAATCAAGCTTAGTTTTACTGAAAACATTTTACTTTCAGTCGAAATAATCAAGTCTTGCTGTAGACTTAAAAAAAATATGATTTCGTTCTCCAAGAAGCTTTTCATTGTTTTATAGGATGTCATTTTTAGAACCCGTAAACTATTTGTTTATTACTTACTGCCATATACGCAGAATGGTTTTCCGCTACTTAGAGGCACACACTCCACTTTACACGATGTTGCCTTACAAGATCCCGCCAGCTCCTGTGAAAAGGATACATGTAGACCCATTGGTCTCAGCATTCTGTACCTTCCTTCGCCTACTTAATGTCATGAGTTAATTTGAACATTATGAATTTCTTCTTGTATTTATTTGCATAAAAATAACGCTATGAAAAGAATCCAGAACTCTTGCGTCTTGAAATATAGAAAATTCAACCCTAACTTAATAGATACCTAAACAAAGCGTAACTGTGTTGTTCTTTAAAGATTTATTTTTTTCTAATAGTGTTTTTAGCAAAGATAAAATTTGATCTCTGAATGTTTGGAGAAAAATCAATAAAAACAATCTAAGGAGCATGAACATTACTACAATTTTGTGCGGCTTTGTGAGTGTTGTTAACAATTGTTTAAATAGATTTCGATATAAGACTAATCGTTAATTGTAAACTAGCTCTATCCATTCTCATTATCACAATTTTTAACAAACTTAAATTTATTTTAGTCAAAGATTCTTGCTTAATTATAACAAAAACTAGAGCCTGCTTATACTTTAGAGCAAACATTGTTGTTATGTTCCTACTTTCAACATTGATTCCTATTGTGACCCATGATACATCAGGTTCATTGATCATGACGTTGACCTCTTGCTTGAATCTGGAGAGAATTTTGAAATATTTCAAAGAGGGGTTTAATTTTCCCCCCCAAAAATGTCCCTAAGTTTAAAAAAAAAAAATAACTGACACAATTAGTCCCATGAACAACTTCAATTCTTCACCAAAGGATGCTGTGTGACTAATTCTGTTGTAGTTACCAGGCACTGGCTTTTCATAAAGTTGAAAATGGACAAACGATAAAAGGAGACACACAGACGAGAGATGTTAGAGATCTATTGGTCAGAAAAGCTCACCCAAGATTTAGTAAGGCTAATAAGTATTTCAAAATAGGCAAGTGAACAAATAAATGACATTTAATATTCTTTCATACCGATGTCTATATGTCAATTGCCTTGAATGAAGAAATTTTTAAATGTAATACATGTATGTGATGTGCCAAATGTTTGTACATCGAACACAGTAGGTCAAGGCAAAAATACAAAATCGGGCAGAAAAAAAAGACAGCAATGTAAATAAAAATCCTTAACATTTTATCACATTAGATGCGCACATTCATACAAAAATACTTAAATGATGGTACTTTTTGTCATTTTTGGAGCAGATTAAAATCAATATAACATCTTCTAAGACTTTGCAATCCGTGTTCAAATTAAAACGAGAAGATACAAAGTGCTTTTTATTGACCTAAAAGAATTAAAAAAAAGCATACATGTAGTTTTAGTTCGTTATTTTATTTTTGTTTGTTCCCTAATCTACATCCTTATTGACTATCTTTTGTTAAATTGCTGATAATTTAGCACAAGGATGTATAGAACGAGACTGTTTCTGATATTTTCATCTTTTGTCTTTAATGAAACGATAAACAATATACAATCAACAGTATTCTAGAAACGTCGAGACATTACTTACCTGTGGCTGATTTTCCATTTCAATATAGTCACACTCTAAATCCAAAACTAAAGAGGTTCCAGATTCTCCCTGTTTTGCTGCAATTAGTTCACAATTGAGCTGTTTCTTTCGATAGTTCACAGACTTGCACTTGCGATTCTGTAAACATTTTCGAATGCACTGTTTTTGTCCAATGATCGGGAAAACATTCATGACTTTGCTAAAAGTTATACATTTGCCCGAAGCAGTCACTTTTATGTTAGATACGTTGTCAATTTGAACCAATACAGCATAATGTACTGTAGAAATAAATGTGAATAGTTTTAGTCCAAACATTGTTAATTTCTTAACAAGAATAAAATTAAGGTTTTGATTATTTCACATGTGTTCCTATAGTCGAAAGTTTTACACAATAGCATAGTTGCAAGCAAGCGCAAAGAATTTCATTGACTAGATACATTTACAAAGCTATTTATAAAGTTGATAAAAATGGCATTAAATGTAAAATATCAAACTGATATTGTCTGACAAAGATGTAAATAATTAACCATTGAAAAGAAATTAAGATTACAAAATCTTCAGAAGCATGCTTTCAAATTATATCATGAATCATGCATTATAAATAAAGTTAGAAATGAAAACATGGATAACATGGGATATAAAAAGGTGTTTCAATTACTTTAAGTATTTCATACTTAGTATAAAATACAGGATTTTTACATATTCAATATGTCTGACGTCTCAGTAGCTTTATTAGCCCTGCAGGGCTGATATGAATTTGCGGGGCTGATACGGATAAATATCACACCTAAGTAATTTAAACCTAAAAAACAGTATTTGTGATCATACACGTGTTTTGGGGGTACACATTCTCTTAATTTTAACATTTTTGAATGTAAAGATAATCTAACTGACAAAAGATTATTTTCAAACTACATACATTTGAAATAGAAGTAGAAACATACCCAAACCCTGTGAGACAATAGACTGTGCACATGTAAGAAGTCCGTGCAAGATTATTTTGTTATTTTCTTTTAAACTTAATGTGTAGTGTATTTTATTACTAAGTATGTAATAAACATAATAAAACATACCCTTTTCCACATCACATTCTGTGTCGGCCCTCTACCAATATCAGCCCTCGACCCTTCGGCTGATATTAGGGTCTAAGGATGATACAAAATTTGATATGGAAAAGAGTATGTATTATTCTAATTGGAAATAATTCACTTTCTTGTATTTCCTGATGCTTTAACCTATATGAAGTAATTCTTAGTGATTATTGGTAGAGTATTCAGTTTTTGATTGGTAGGTCCGGGTTAAACTCTCGTCCTCGGCACCACGTCAAACATAATTCATGTACATAGGTATAGGTAGTGACTACTCTTTTGCCAAACACGCGAAACTTTATTTGAATTCACTGGTCTTTCGTATGAAACATTCAAAAGGTGGTACTTTGCATGGTAGGTGTTGGTTGGAAAAAATACCCTCTCCGTTCAATGGCTCTCACTGGCATAGAATAGGGCAAAATTAAAGTAAGCGCTTCTAGGGTATAAAGTGATGTTTCTATATAGTTAAGAAATCTCGAATAGGAGTTTTAGCGACATACAATCAATCAGTCCAACGAAATAAGGTGCTTTCGTCAACTTCTTCAGATTATTATCAAATTTCAAGTACATAATGTACATGCACTTGCAAATTAATTGAGTTCTTTGAGATACAAGAAGATGTAGCTTTGATTCCTCTTTTTACATCCATTATAATATAACCTTTGTTTTCAATAAAATTGTTTGCTGTAAGAGTCTCAAGTTACCAAAAAAAATGAATAAAAGGTAAAATGGGCACAATAAGAATATTTTTTAAAGAGAAAAGACTTGCATACTGTCAATCAGATGCCTGCAAGGGCTTATGTTATTTTCAAAAAAAAAAAACAAAAACATTTTACCGATTTGTCTATAAAGTTTATAAATAATATTAAATATATATGATCACTGTGTGGCTATATGAATAGGACCTCGTATTTTTTTTAATCAAAATATTGAAATGACTCTAAAATGTAGGGGGATTTAATTGCATTATTGAAGATTTTTCATACCATGATTTCCCCTCATATTACATACTGTTGTACTACATGGAGTAATCCAAAAAATGTTGAAAACGTGAAAAAGCTATTAATATTACATAAACCTGCTGCTAGAGTCATTTTGAATATCAGAAATTTTCAAACGCCAGCTTCTGTCATGTTTACAAAACTCCATTGGATGCATCTATCAGATTACTTTATCTTTAGAAAAACCATTTATTACGTGGATTTATGCCTGATTATTTAAATGTTTTCAAATATGTATCAGATGTTAGCCAAAGACAAACAAGAAATTCCAGTTCAAATTTATTGTATGTACCCAAGGCAAAAACTGAGTATTATAAGAGATCTTTCATTGTTTCAGGTAGCAATGCATGGAATACATTGTGTGAAAACATAAGGAATTCGACAAGTGTTGTATGTTTTAAAAGAAACTATCTTAGAGAATATCATCATGCGTCTAATCTTGTTCAGTATTTTTTAATCTTATAATTCATTTTTAAAAAATCTTATATGTACTCTATTTTCTTTAAACTAGGTTTTACTAATACCTGTCTGTATGTATGTTATACTGCAGGATCATATTGAAAACTAGCATTGTTGCTAAAATATGTCATCCTGGATAAATAAAGGCTTTATTATTATTATTATTTAAGAAATAAACAACGTTATTCAGTGAACATGGCGTTATGAATAGCAATTGCTCTGCTGGCATATTCCATGATGCGCGCTAGCGCATCATGGAAAATATGCCAGCAGAGCTATTGCTATTCATAATGCCATGTTCACTGAATAATCGTTGTTTATTACTTATATTTGCATTCTTTGATTTTTTTTTTTAAAGAATATCAGAGGAAATCCTGACTTACATAAGAACGCAGCTTCTTGTCTTTAGTAAAAAAAAAAAACATACGGCTTTAAAATCAGTAAACCTGATTAATGATCCTTTTCTCTAATAAATCACAAACATTTTTTATAAAATATTTCCCTCTCAAACACAGTTATCTGGATACATCAGCGCCGACATCACATTTTTGTTTTGTTGCAGTTGTGACGTCATCGATCAACGTTTTTTAAAACCCTCTGACGAAAATCAATAATTTAATACTATGATGAAAAAAGAGAATGCTTTTATAATGATTATTACTCCAGAATGCTTTTCTATAATTTTTTTTCAGTTTTTCTATTTATTTTTAATAGCTGAAATCATTCTTGAAATAGATATACTAGTTAAAGAATTTTTTTTCTGAATGTTATTACCCAAGTGTGAAGAGTTATCGTTCTTTGTTGAAATATGCATGATACAAAAAATAAAAATATGGCAGTTCTCTAAAATTTTTAAAAAGTTTTATTATACAATTAAATACATTAACCAAAATTAAATTTTTAAAGATATAAATCAGCAATTTTAAATATTCTGAATTTCCTTATCTTCAAAGAATATTATTAAAAAGTTATTTTTATTCCTCTTATGAAACATTTCGTATATATACCCCACAACACGTACTACAAGTGTAATAGAAAATGCTCTTCACGAGTGTGATAGAGCAATTGCACTCGTAGTGGAAGCAACTGCGTATATAGTGCTATGAATGCAATTGATGACTTCATGTTCATAGTGGGAGAGTGCAGTGGATATGCAAATATTAAAGTATGAAAAGCGTAAAGCAGAGAAGAAGGACATACAAACAGATTACATACAAGTAAACACTTACAAAATGGAAAGGTTACAAAATGAAATGAGCAAGCCTTATCTTTTGTTCTTTATTCGTGTACTTTTTTAAGGAAACCAATCGACCTATTTCATAGATAATTTTTGATGTAGTGTATCGTTTCGAAACCAAGATAGATCCCAGCTCTGATGTTTTGGGGGTATCTGTGTTTGCTCTGCTCCCGTTCTGTATTGATTGAAATGAACTTCAAGCTTGTCCAATATCTCCATAATTCATTTTTAATCGAATATAATATTCACTATAAATACCCATTTCCTTTAGGTTCCATCTCTTTAACAAGGCCCGATCTACTTGATCTGCGCATACGTTTTAACGCAGCGTCGACTCAGGGACGTCACAGTACCCTGGACTGCCGTCAAAATTGAATACAATAACGTCACAATTAAGATGACGTCAAAATTGCGCTAAAATGTTTCGCTGATCTTGCTCTATAAGACTGTGCTCATTCTAGCATTTTCATTCCTTACATGTTTTTAGAAAATATTTTTTTTAATTCATAACAACTATGAAACATAATTTATTTTGAGGTATCAATTCCTTGGTACATATTCACTGATCTTTTATTTCAATTTGTGAGTTAGAAAAAAATCCCACTGAAACCAAAAGTAAACGATTTTAGTCTTCCTCCTCGAACACTGAAGTGTTTATACGCACCATTTGTTATTGAGCATAAAGAGAAAATTATGTTATAATGTAAGAATGGTTTAATTTTTAGAAACTTAAACAGTATCACAATCGTTCATTGATGTTATGTTAACCAACTGCAACTTATAAAATATTTAGTTGCCTAAAATAAGTCCTAATTTTTGGTGTTTTGATATGCCCCCTTTTCACTGAAATATAGGCTACCTCCGATTTTCTTTTCATTTCTTAAAAGAGGGATGTAAATTGCGTGATATATGTGAAAATAAAAACATTTCATCCTTTATTTTTTTTAATTTGTCAATTCCTTTGTTTATTGTGGAGTTTTAGTATGTAATTGTGCATAAAAACACGAAAAATGGTTCATATCTTGAAAGTGCCCCCATTTGACTACAGTGAAGGCAAGGTAACAACATTTCATTCTAATTTTTTTTAGCATAATACGTACAAATCTATATCCAAGAATCAAATTTTTTTATCATGCTGTTTTCGTAATTTCCAACTAGATTGGGCTTCGTTAAGAGTAGCGTAAGATTTTATCATTTGTTCCATGACATTTCGCATACTTTGAAAGTTACTGTCCTAAGCAAAAATTCAACAAAGAAAGAAATGAGAGAGAAAAACAACGAGCAGTTTAAATTAGAATCTAAATTTAGATTCATTGGCTATTTTAGCAGGTACCTGTAGTTGAATTTTGATATTTTTTTTAATTCAGAACTTATTAAAGTCTTTGTTGTCTTATCTATTTTCTTCGGCAAAGTGAAGCAAATATTTCAATAATGCAGACGTTTCTTTACCAGTTTTGAACATCTGTACACTTACTTAGTTATTTCGATATCGAATAAGGAATTTCAAAGGTATATCAGTCTATGCAGAGCTTCAGGGAATCGATTTAGACGTCACGATGAAATTGTACAAATGAATCTTGACAAATAAATTATAATTTTCTTTCTCATACACTCTTACAATCTGTGATTTCTTATGAATATTGACTACATTATTGTATACCTTAATGTGTAACTTATTATGTCATTATAACATTATTTGAATGTAAAATCAATGCCAACTTGATCTCATTGTACTGACGGGAATGACGTCATAGACCAGTTTGACACGTACAGAGTTTAGCTGAACTTGAGACGAAGATTAAGCTATTTTTGAAACTTGTAAATATGAAAATTAAAACTAAATAAGCGTGATCTCACTAAGATTGAGTCATAATTTTCAATGCAGTACTCAATATTTCACAATCTTATCAATATATAACGAATAGTTCTCTAACATGTATATAGCCACAGTCATAAACGCACTGCAATCACATGCACACCCCCTCGAAAATCTCAAAAGTTTAACGATATCCGCTCACCTGGTAACAATAAATTTTGTTATTTTATACACATGTAGCTATTGTCCCTACTATTTTGAAAAGTCCTGAGAGCAAGTTGTGGGCTGTTGGTTTTTTCCGCAATTTTACATTATTTCAATGCGTATAGTGTAAATTCACGACGTTCATCACAAGACGGCTAAATCTCATATTATTCTCGGGCATGGGGAATTTGCTCCCAGCCTTTTTCGGGTTAAGGAATTTATCTTGAAAAATACAATCAGTTACATAGTGACAACTTATCCGTATATCATTGAACCTCTACGATCTTTGTATCCTTACATATTTTGTCTAATTTTAACCATGCCACGTGACAAACAGCTGATGTACGTGAAGTTGTATTGGTCGAACTCGGTTTAGACCCCATGAACACATGTGCATTTATTGAGTTAAACTCCAATTAAATTAAACTCGTGCTCATAAAAAAATATATCAACCTTATATCGATTTTCTCGGAATATTTTAAGGCATATTTCTTATAGTGAAAAAAACTTAGCCTTAGATAGAATGTTCTATTGTTGAAATGTAATTGTCCTATGAACCTGGTTTAACAATATAATCCGTTCCATGAGTTCGTAATGTAGCAAAATAAACACGGGCGGCATATTATACTCAATGCTTTTACTACAAACAATTCAGATAGTTCAGAATGTAAACATGGCAGGTAAATTTGAAGCGTCTTTTTGTCTTTACATGGATTGTTTTTTTTTTTTTTTTTTTGGGGGGGGGGAGGCATATACAATCTTAAAAAGGTTTGCTTTCATTAATTTGATAGTGATTGAAAATCCTTTTATATTCGTCAAATTCATTTTGCTGCATGCCAGGTGTGTGGGACATATTCTAACTGTGGCGATGGCTTGTCCTGAGACAAAGTTAGATTATTCTAACTATATTAGTCTATTTATTAGAACCGTGATCCTCACAAATACACTAATTATACCCCCGATTGAAAAGTGGGAGGGTATACTTTAATCGGTATGTCCATCCGTCCGTACGTCCGTCTAACCGTCTGTCTGTTACGCTTTGGGTACACATCTCTTATCCGCAACTCCTGTTATATCACTGAGTGAAATGTAATGAAACTTTTACAGAATCTTTCATACATATTGCCATTGTGCACCTCCTATTTTACTTTTTGATCCTACACAAATTTTAGGTTTCCCATAGCAAAACATGGACATTGTCATTATATTCTTATTACGTGATATATGGCGGCTTCTGAATAACATTAGATATCACGTTCCTCTTCCTCTTTACACGTTACCGTATAAACAATATATAGCAAAACATGGAAGACGGGAGGTATCATTGAGTGAGCTCATTGCTCACAGTACCTCTAGTTTATTTTGCCTTTATGCCATTCAATTTGATTTCATTTTTATGCCTGCGATCGTGGAAAATTTCTGGAGTTGCCACTATTTGAATGTATTTGAAATTTATCATCTTCGTTTATCAACAGCGAGGAAATGTAAGCTATGTAATTGTAGATGCTAAATAAACAATAAACACGATACAACCTACACTATGCTCAACAATATATCGATATTTAAAAGAACATGTAAAGAAATTGTTCCCTGTATACTTTTGTAAGATTGTATGGTTCTTCTGATTGTTTCATGCGTTTGTGTTGTTACATGTGATGTCATCCAGGAAAGTTTAATGTTGGTAGTCGAGGCCGTGTCTTCTGTTTCTAAGGAAAAATGAAAACATTTTTTAAAAAGTTTTTTACCCCTGGTTTTTGATTGATTCTTTCCAATTATTTTTTTTTGATTTTCCGTCATTCTTTCAATTATGGTAATGTATGTTAAATGGTATGTAGTTAAATAAGATAACAAAAACACAGGAAGTAGCAAAAAGTGAAAAAAAATATATATATAGAACGCTTTAACAATTATACTCATCCTTCTTAAAATACTCTTTAATTTATTTTAATTCAAATGTCAAAATTATATCTTGATAACCTTTCTGACCCTCTACCTATAAATAATTATATCAGTAAAAATGCATTCTCCTGCATCCAAATTTTGTTAATCTTTACGGGAATTTGACCAAGATATAATAATTTTTTCGAGAAGAATACACATCATTTAAGTATCTTAAATACATATATGCTAACCTTTTGTGAGATGTAACATACATCCGTCAAAGACGTTGCAGTTTTCTTTAGAACAATTGCATTTTTCTCTGCATCCAATTCCAAACATAGGATAGTCACAGCCTGAACACAAGAAACAATTCAAGTATTCAACTTAAAAACAATTTCATCCTTTTTCTCCCATGAGTACAAAATAATTTTTTGAATTCAAATGGAAGAGTGATACGTACGCAAACAGATGTCTTTCTTTGCTTCGTATTCATATCCTCTGCAGCATATCAAAGGTCTACATATTAAAATCACAAAAAACAGTGTACCATCAGTGATACAATAAAGCATTTATTTCTATTTTTTGGATGTCTTTGGTCCTTTAAAACACCTTGAATACCGCGCGTTATACTTTGGCACAGCCAGGTGTGTTATAGGAATGAAGACATACAAAAATATGAAATCAATGCCTATATTTACATTCTTTAATTTTCCCTCTTCATAATTATTTATCTTGTTAATCTTTAAATTGAATTTCGTGCCCTTCAAAGATGGCGTGCTTAATAGACGTAAGAGCCGATTGTGACGTCAAATGATGCTGCAAAAATATATAATGCAAATGAAAATTGCGAGGAAAAAAAGTTACTATTTAATTCTAAATGCACATTTGTTGCAAAAAAATAATTTAACAGGATTATAGATCTTTTTATTAGATTGAGTCAAAACACTGTACATTTCGGTGTTCCTAGAGCATTGAAATTGCATGTAGTTCCTATTGTGTATTCTAACGCACGGTGAAAAGGTTTTGCGTGTGTTATAGAGATTTGTACTCATGGATTTCTAATGGATTTCATAAAGAAAATTACACTGAATGTTAATATTCAGATATAAATTCGTGTTCCATTTTTAGATGAATATTTTTTCAGAAAGTGAGCAAATAATCAAGATTGTAGGATTTGATAGTCGTAGCCGTTAAACTCATTTTTCTCATCATGGGGAAACGTAGGAGTTTATAAATCATTTTAACGACAAGAGATTTTTTTCTTGACTTGATGTTAGACGAAAGCGTCATCCATCGATAGACTTAGAAGTTTTTTTTTATTTAATCAAGTTGAATTTTTAAGTTACGCTTCATAGACGTGTTTTTTTACGAACATTGCATGAGAATCGAAGGAGTGATGCATGTATGTTATCACCTTGTCTTACATATATAGAGAAACTCATTCTACATGTTCAAATATTTTTAACAAGTATGCATAAGCAGAAACAATTAATTCTCATTACTTTGGGTTTGAATATCGGACCTTTGGCACTTGTCCAGTCCAACGTTGGATCTTCGTGAAGAAAAACAAGAGGCCCACGGGCCTTATAGGTCACCTGAGTATAATGAAACTTTCCAAATATTGAATTTGGTTCGTGTTTTAAACCAGATGCTATGAAATTCACAATTTTGAAAGAAGCACCGTTGCTTATCATAATTATACACTTAGAATGCTTAGTCTAGTTGCTTAATACCCAGAGTTAGATCAGAGTAAGAAAGAGAAAATGCATTTTCACTTTATAACCAGTGGTGCACCCCACCCCACAGGAACCACTGACCCTGAGGCCACATATTTCAAAATTTTGGACATTTTATCATAAATTTCATTTCATTATAAATGGTTGATTAATACCACATTCAGACCAGATTTCAAAGCATTTATTTATCTTCAGACTATGCACTGTTACCCCCCCCCCCCTCTCCCGATACCCCCGTCCCAGAGAACATGAAATTATTCATTTTGCTAGATGCACCTTTCTTCATCATAAATGTATGTACTAAGATCATTTGCATATAATACCTAGGAGCAATGGAAAAGATGTTGAAAGAATTCATGCATTTTCACTATATAATCAAAAGAGTTCCCTCCTTACACCAAAACCCCTGACAAGGGGCCATGACATTCACAAATTTGGAAGAGGCATCTTTCCTCGTCATAACTATGTAAATAGTTTATTGGTTTGATACCCAGGAGCAGAGAAGAAGGTTTATGAAGAATTAATGTTTTTTTTTTGCTATACCAATCAATAGAGCCCCACCCTAACAAAAGAACCCCTGACCCAGGGGCCATGCAATTCACAATTTTTGAAGAGGCATTCTTGGTCATTATAACTATGTTCTTAGGTAGTTTATTTAATACCCAGGAGCAGAGAAGAGGATTTTCAAAGAAATAATGCACTTTTACTATATTATCTATACAGCCCCGCCCTAACACAAAAACCCCTGACCCAGGGGCCATGAAATTCACAACTTTTGAAGAGGCATTCTTGGTCATCATAACTATGTTCTTAGTTAGTTATAATAATGCACTTTTACTATATGATCTACATAGCCCCGATCTAACACCAGAACCCCTGACCCAGGGGCCATGAATTTCACAGTTTTGGTAGAGGACTCAATGCTGATTACAGTCATGTCAACAGTTTGACTACTTGATGTCCAGGAGTAAAGAAGAAGATTTTTAATAATTGCACTAATTTTAGTGGTTTAGGCCCCACCCATTTCTGTTCCTCTTCACCCATGGATGCTGTATATCAAATTTGGTTGAAATTGGTTCAGTAGTTCCAGAGAAGAAGTTAAAAATGTTCAAAAATTTACGAACGACGTACGACGACGGAAGAAAACAGATAGCAATAGGTCACCTGAGTTTACTCAGGTGACCTATAAATCTCAAAGAGGCATCCTTCCTCCGCATAAGTATGTACATAGTTCATTGGGTAAGTATTCAGGTGCAGAAAAGAAGAGTTTTAAAGAATTTATGCATTTTCACTATATATATTCAATAAAGCCCCACCCTAACACCAGAACCCCCAACCCAGGGGCCATGAAATTCACAATTTTGGAAGAGGTAGCCTTATTCAACATTACTATATAGCAAAGGAGCAAAGAAGAAGATTTTCAAAGAAATAATTCATTTTTTACTATATAATCTATATAGCCCCTCCCTAGCACTACAACCCCTGACCCTGGGGTCATGAAATTCACAATTTTGGAAGAGACAGCATTATTCAACATAGCCATGCACTTGGTTAGTTTATTTAATGCCCATGAACAGAGAACAAGAATTTCAAAGAATTTATGCATTTTCACTATATAATCAATATAGCCCCACCCTACCACTAGAACCCCTGACCCTGGGGCCATTAAATTCACAATTTGAGAAGAGGCAGTCTTATTCAACATAACTAAGCACTTGGTTAGTTTATTTTAAATGCCCACAAACAGAAAAGAAGAATTTCAAAGAATTTATGCATTTTCACTATATAATCTATATAGCCCCGCCCTAGCACTACAACCCCTGACCCTGGGGCCATGAAATTCACAATTTTGGAAAAGGTGGTCATTTTCAACTTTTCTATGCACTTGGTTAGTTTATTTAATGCCCACAAACAGAAAAGAAGAATTTCAATGAAATAATGCATTATCATTATATGACCTGTTTAGCCCAGTCCTAGCACTAGAATCCCTGACCCCCGGGCCATAAATTTCAAAATTTTGGTAGAAAACTCAACGCTGATTACAATCATACCAACAGATTAACTGCTTGATGTCCAGGAGTAAAGAAGAAGATTTTTAAAGATTGCACTAATTTTAGTGGTTTTTGCCCCACCCCTAAGGCCCCGGGGGGGGGGGGGGGCAGGGACCATGAAATTCACAATTTTTGTTCCTCTTCACCCATAGATGCTATATGCCAAATTTGGTTGAAATTAGTTCAGTGGTTTCAGAGAAGGAGCTAAAAATGTTCAAATGTTAACACACGACGAACGACGACGGACGAAAACAGATAGCAAAAGGTCACCTGAGTTCACTCAGGTGACCTAAAAACATGCCAAATCAAGGGTATTGCCTTTTTTTAAGCCAATCGCTTTTTCTGTATCGACATTTTCAAATCCAAGAAAGTAGATTTAACACAGCTTTACTACATAAACGGTCTACATAGAAACTATGAACCGTAGATTAGTTTCTTTAAAAGTAACTATTGGTGCCATATGTAGAATCCAGCAGATATGACTATTATTGCATAAATTAAACCTACATTATGTGTATTCTGCATTGATAGTTTCATTTTAATTTTTCATAACATATTTTGTACTACATGTAAAACATTCTTATGTATTTACCAACAGATGCAAACGTGAACAAATAATTTAAGGATAATACATGTACAAACCTTTCATTTGCTTTATCAACTAAAAACTGGAAAAATAAAACTCTTAAAAATTAAGAAAAATCTCAATTAACATACCCGCTACATCGACCAAACAGTCCAGTGGTAAAACAACTAAATAAAACAATATCCCCTAAAATGAATAAAGCCACAAGTTGCATGATTCTAATCTATAAAGCGTAAATTACACATGGTTTCTCTGATATTTAGAAAAGATAGAGCAAGAACTGTGAATGTTGATCATATTTTTGATGCTTGGATTGTTCAGAGATATATCTTCCTTATGTATATCCTTCCTTATAAATCACTTTTTTTTTAAATTTTAAATGGAATATATGGAGATGACGAACAGTTTTCAAGCTCAAGATAAAAGAAAAATACAGAATTGCAGCATAGCAACCATGGACCTCCAAAACATCAGAGGTGCGATCAGGTGCCATGGAGGAGTGAGCATCTCCTGCTGACAGGTTACACAAGCTGTGTGCTACCTGTATTTATAGGGAAATAACGGAAAATCAGTAGTCAATTCAATGTGTAAATGATGGACCAACAATTAGTATGAAAAACCACTCAGCATTTATCGCAGTGATAAATTGTATTTGCTGACAAAGTCATTGTATCGACTTAGAACTTACAAAATCACGACAGTCACTTGAAACTGTTGAAATTCAAGTTTCATTTACTTGTTTGTCAATCATTTACATGTACCTCGATTTACTTGTATTTAAGGAATATAGCACTTTATAAAGAAATATTCAAAACTATTGCTAGGCAAAGAAATCCCTATCAGCAACAAATGTTTTACGGATTCTATTAATTTAGAGATCAGCGTGAACAAAACGGTGCCTGTTTTTCAATGTTTACTAGCTACAAGCTTTAGGGTCACACAGAAGTGACCTTTGACAGTGAAGTACAGAAGTACCCTTTTCGGAAACTAAACTAGTATTTTCCTTAAATATGTTACTCTAATTGTTTGGTTTTTCCAATGTCGTTTGCTCCTTTTTTTGTTTGTTTGTTTAATCTTCTGATTTTTTTTTCTAAAATGGCATTAAAGAAATTAATTTTTATCGATTTTTTTGGTATTTACATTACATTTGTACTTTGCATAAAAAATGACTTTGAAAATCTACGAAACTAAAAACAGATAGCTGTCAGAGTTTCATTTTTACCCAACAAACGTCGAATGCCATGGAAGTACAACGTCATATGCAAAAATCAAAAGAAATCAGCTCACATAAATAAGAATTGGGGCATTGGCTCTTCCATTAACTGTAACTTATCCGAAGCATAATGCAGAAATCACATTTGAAAGTAAGACAAGGAGTAAAAATGTTGCTACAAGCTATGAATCGTTATAACTATTTTTTGAGTTATAACGTTATGATAATGTAATATGTACCGTTGCAATAATGATGCTACATCATTAAAAAATAATGAAGCATTCAATTTGATTAATCCAAAAATAAAGGCATAATAATGGTGAAGATATATGTTTAAAATGACACAATTTATTTGCTAAAACTGGTTACATGTGTCTGCTTACTCGCGGAAGAATTCTCAAAACTGCATTAATTACAACTTTTACATCTTTCAATTGCAATGATAGGTAGGTTTCAAAGTGTTTTTTTATATGTATGAATTATAAATTTAAGGTTTTTAACTTATATCATTTAATTAAACACTTAGTAACCTTTCAAATCGCCTTTGAATTTATGTCTTGTTTTCTCCAATTTTTGTTGAAGTTTCATTCATATATCATCATTTTTTTTTGTTAATTTGTTATATGAATTTGTGATATGAAATTTCATGAAATGCAAGAAATCAAGTCTTGTCAACATGTAATTTTTTATTTTTGATTTTGTTTACATTCAGAAAGCAACATTCACAATTTTTACCATATTCTCTTGCCTTTTCGATATTAGTCAATATTGTTATTTTTCTGGTGAATAACAAACCATATTCAACACCAAGTTAAGAGAATCAATAATTGTTTCTTCGTTGAAAATTAAAAAAAAGATGTACAAATTACAATTTGTAACCTCCGTGTTTTCCTTTTCGAATTTCGCTACGTGCAAGACATCCAATTGTTTAAAAATATCCTGTGATAGGTTTGTCTAACATTATCCTGCTCACATACAAAGCTGGCTGTGGCCGTTGCAACCATTGTTTACAACCTTATTTGAGGTTTTGATTGTGACGTCACAATGCCGTTGCACGCGCAATGACCCTCCGGTAAATACGGCCAAAATCCTGTCAATATGTGATGTTATGAACTGTTTGCTTTTGTATAGATTACATAGGGACTATAAATATACTATATGATAATATTTACGAGGGTTGTTCGAAAATTTCGTGGACTGCTGTAATATCTTTGTTATTTGACGTCATATGTTATCCAAATTTGGTACAAATATGTTCACAATAAATCCAAAGGATTTGTTTGTTTGTCTTTTTTTTTTACAATACCACAATTTCTTTAGAACTTATCCACATTTCAAAATGCAAAAATCGGATCGCGGGTCAGGTCAAAATTTTGTAAGTTACGAACAATACACTAAATGATGTCTGTAGTCATATTCTCTGTAAAGTGAAGCAAAAATGAAAAACAACCTAGAAATCTAAATTTAGAATTGTTATTTTGAATTTGTTAGAAAGAAATCAGCTTGAGAAGATGTGTAGTTCTCTTTGAAAGCGACAAAAACATTGACGTTTTAGAATCACGGAGCAGCCGATAAAAATGCAAGTTTGTTTTACTCAGGAAAAATCCTGAATAAACAAAAAAAAAATGTTGAAGAATTGGAAAAATATCTCACAAGCGAGTTGTGCATATATGTACGAATAGTATAGACAGTATTTGAGTGACAGAGACTTTGTATCAGATGAGGACAATCTGTGAAGAAACGTTTTTCTACAGAAATCTTAACAAAAACTATTTTTAAAGTTTGAACGTCAAGGAAAAACATTTAGAGTAGCTTATCCTGTGAAAATAGACTTAAGTAATAAAAGAAATAAAAATCCTAACAAATTAAATTATACTGCGAGAGCAATTCTAAAAAACGAATTTCAAGTATTTAAACCGTTCATGGTAGTTCAGTCGGTAGAGCGCTCGCTCCGTGATCGGAAGGTCGTGAGTTCGAATCTCGGCCGAGACTGCATGACCTAAGTCGATAAAAATGGGTATCAACTGTTCCTTCTCCATGCGCTCGGCACTTTGAATTGAAAGTTGCGGGTCCTTCGGATGAGACCTTAAAAACCAAAACCCCATGTCAGCGGCAGAAGTTGGCACGATAAAGATCCCTCATTGCCCAATGGCCCTAAGTGCCGAGTAAAGGTCAAAATTTGAAGCCCTTCACTGGCATACGGTGACATCTCCATATGAGTGAAAAATTCTCAAGAGGGACGTTAAACAATATACAATCAATCAATCAAGTATTAGAGAAAGGATTTAATAATTGGTCATTGGATTACACTTTGCGAAATGTATAGGAATAGTATATTTTAGAAATTTTTGACACTATTTTGACGTTACCTTGCCGTTAAAGGTGCTCCGCGGATGCAAAACATGTTGATTTTTAAATGTAAAAGTAAATTAATTTCTGTTCAATCGAATAGAATGAAACATCACTCATAAAAAAACATTTATTTTTAAGGATTTTATTATACTTATTTTAAATTTCTAGTGAGTAATATAACGAAGATTGACATCGTCCACGAACTTCTCGAACAACCCTCGTATTAAACAAGACTTCAGTATACAGCACTCTTTTTCCTCGTTGTATTTAAATCCTCTGCAGCAAATCAAAGGTCTGTTAATGTGTTTTTTCAGTGTCAATTTTCAGACGAACATTAATATTTTTTTATTTATTTAGAAAATATCATTTGTTATGATGATTTTTTTTGTGTTTTTTTCGTAAATGTTCAATTATTTTCTATTTCTTTTATGCAAAGAAAACTAATTACAAGTAAATGACAATTCTTTACTTTTTCAGCAATTTTTTTTATCAGATTGGATAAATTTCAACTTCTGATCCAGGGATCAGGAAATATGTCTTAAGCTTTGATCAAATTAATTTTGTCATATTTAAATGTTGAAGTCATATACACCTGTACATGTATTCCTAAATAAAAATATTTTTCCGCATTATTTACCAAAAGAGATCTTATCTGCAAATTATAGATTTATGATTTTAAATTTTGATTAAAATTTTCCATGGAAATGAAAATTTGACTTAAGTCTCACATGTAGTTTGTTTCACCATCAGCAAAGGTATGTGTAGATTGTTGCACTTTAAATAATTTTGCAATATATAATTTGAATATAAATATCTATTTAAATCGAATGTTTATTTTCAACCTTGGTATGACTTCCTGTTCAAAGTGATTGGAGTACAATGCATATCGTGACTAAGAGTCTTAAGTGCCGTTTCTTGATTACATACAAAAAAAATCCTTGATCAGCCATAATTGTATTCGCCAAAAACGTTAAATCTGCAAATTTAAAATAAAATATCAAACTAAAAGATATAATAATGAGAAAAAAAACAGATTTCTAACCTGTACCACAAAAAGAAGTTTTGAAATTTTGCATTCAAACCTCATACCAAACCTTTTTATAGCCTACGAAAGACCCCTAATTATTTTGAGGCCTAAGGGCTAAAGACAAAGGTCGTTAATCCATATACGATATCTCAAGAAGCATTCAATTTTTTGCAATGCATATTATACTTAATTCCTATAGTTCCGCATTCCCTTGCCTAACCCCTTCAACCACGTGCAACCCAAGATCAGCCCAAACAAGTTCACTGGAAATACCCATTTCGTAAGCACATCATGTCTTGTCAACTTAGAACGAAATATTAATGCTCTCTAAACGTCTAAATTCCCTTCATAAAAATGTAAGTCTCGTTTTATGCGCCTGGATCGAGAGATCCGGGTGTATATTTTTGGTCCGTCTGTTTGTCTGCAAACTTCAACCTACGCTATTACTTTTGAACCATCACAGATAAAGTCCTCATACATTTATCTATTGTCAATGAACTTGTGATCGTGACTATGACCTATATGCTACAGATAACTTTTTTGTCTACAAACCTTAACTTTCAACACAACTTTTGAACCATGAACGATGAAGACTTTATATTTAAATTTGGTATGCATACTCCACTATTAAAGCTTCTTTAAATGACCGTGTGACCGTGAGTGTGATCTATATGCTAAAAGTAGTATTTTTGAACCTTCACAATAACCTACATGTACATGTACAACATTGAAAAGTCTCTTATTATTTTATCTTTTTTCACAAATGTAGTAAATAGAATAATAACAAGGTTTGTCATTCCAAAGACCCTCAGGACGCATTTCGAGGCAATTTTCTGCTGTACCCCCGTTAGGTTCACCTTTCAACCAGTTTGTGTAATTCAATGTCGTCTTTGAATATTTCCAGTGGAACGTGCCCTCCGACTCCTCGTCTGTTCCCCCCATCCACCATCTATTCCCGGAGGCTAAAATTTTTATGATATATGGAGATAAACGTATGTGCTTTTTTACAACGCGAAATGTAATAACAACGCGAAATGTAATAAACAGGGATTATTACATTGCGTAATTAATTTTGCGTCAAAATCAACGCAAAATGTAACAATACTTTTTTGGATTATTACATTATGCATTATTACATCTTCCGTTATTACATTTTGCGTTTATTTCGACGCAACATATAATATTGCAAAATGTAATAATCCCAGTTTATTTCCTTTTGCGTTGTTATAATGTTTTGTGTTGTAACAGTGCTTCGTTGAAAAATAAGGAAAATAGTTAAATATGCTAATATTCGGCAAATGATTGAAGATACATTTTGGAAATTGTTGAACAAACGTACATGTATCTATTTGAAAATTTAAATACTACTTGTAGTTCGGGAGAATTTAATTCTAATGACTCTTTTTTCCCTCATTCCTTCATATCCATATTGTTACTGTTCCCCCTAAAACTGGATATTCCGGTTACTTAAGGTAGGTCGCGGGTTTGCTTTTGTTATAAATTTTGGTACACAATTCTGACGTTTGTTTTGTGCACATTTGATTATGACATCAGTAACGTCACACAGGCGACGTTGTGTTGTTTCCCGTTTAATTTTCTGCAAATTACTTCACGTCTGCACAAATCAAGTAGATTATGAAGCATAATATTGTATGTAAACCTCGTACATGTTTTATAATTAAATCTCAATCTTATTTACGATGTGATTATATAAGATGTCCTAATTAGGACTAATGAAATACAATAACAAATGAAAGGAATAACTTATATTGTAAACATGTAAGTGTTGTTTATATTGCTAAAAGTCGACCAGAATAACTCGGCGTAAAAGTTATAATATGAAAAAAGAAAGTTATCAAAAACGAGAGGTATTGAGAGTAATGAGCTCACTAAAATTAATGATACCCCAATCTACCATATAAATATATAATCAGTGTCCATGTTTTGCTATGGGAATCCCAAAATATGTCGGATCGAAGAGTAAAATAAAAGGTGCACAATTGCAATTTATAATAAAGATTTTGTGAAAGTTTCATTAAATTTCATTCAGCGGTATGAGAGGAGTTGCTGATAAGAGATGGATACCCCAGAGCTTAAGAGACAGACAGACGTACGGACGTACAGACAGACAGATCCGCTTTTCGAGCAAGGGGTATAATAAAATCGCTTTGCGGAAAAAATGAGGTGCTGTATGCCCGCATGCGTATTACATCATGACTGCCAATCAAAGCTGGGAAAAAAATAGGGGGTATAATTTTCATGATTTTCATGATGAAATTAACCCTCATCACTGAAATTGGGTTGAATTTAATCACATGTATTTTTTCTTCTTATCATCATTATCATGAAAGTATGATCTATATCTCATTTAGTCTCCTTGTTTTGCTGGGTAACAAATTGTGAACTGAATTTAAACATAGGTAATCAGAGATTACAGAGCTCACCTCAACGAATGTTGTCTTTAAGTAAGACAAAGCCACACAATTAACCAATAAAAGGTGAACATCCAAAAATGCAAAATCTAAGCAATTTTTATCTGATGGAATAGACCTATATAAAATCTTCAAACAATTTCTGCACCATGAAAACATAATTTAAATCCAGCATCTAAGCAAGTCTGGGAGTTTTCATCCCTTGATGCATCGTTTGTGAAAGTTTGGTTTTTTATAAACCTTCATAGTTTCTTGGTAATAGACCATTGCACCCATAACTTTTACCAGGTCCATTATCTGGAAAATGTATCCCGAATTCAGCAACTGAAGCAAGTCCATTAGTGTGCATCCTAGTAAGATGTATCATCCATGCAAGTTTGCTCAACATACGGTTCATAGTTCCTTGGAAATGAAACCTATTTAAAAAACTTACCTTTTCACTAATTCGGAAAACGTAGGTCAGATTCAGCATCCGAAGCCAGCCTGGTAGAATGCAACCTTGGATGTATAATCCATGCAAGTTTGGTTATTAAAGAGGTCAACGTTACTTGGAAATTAACCCTGAACCAAAAATTAAACCTGTTCTCTCATCCAGAAAATGTAGGTCAGATTCAGCATCCAAAGGAAGTTAGGGAGTATGCATCCTAAGATGTATCATCCATGCAAGTTTAGTCATTATCACGCTCATAGTAACTTGGAAATGAATACTGCACCAAAAACATTAACCTGTTCACTCATCCAGAAAATGTAGGTCAGACCCAGCATTCGAAGCAAGACTGATAGTATGTTTCCTAAGATGTATTTTCCATGCAAGATTGGTCATTATAGGGAATTAAGAAATCCAAGATGTACTCAGTCCGGTCCATGATTAAATTCCCTGCTTTATACTAGCTTTTTACTTTTGCGCCTAAAGTAAGTGTTTTAAAGTAGCAAAGTATTGATAGAAATACGTCTACATTATGTCCTAAAATACTCTGAGTAGATTTCAAACTATATTTCAAACCTTTTGCTGTAGAAAGAAAACATAAAAACGTACTTTTGATTTGAATCCAGGTTTGTTCGTCCTCACTCTCTATTTCCAGAAGATGTGATTCCATCCAAGTGCAGCTATCCTAAGGAAATAAAATATAAAAGGATCACATATTCACTAGAGTGCTAACTCTATGATCAGGAATAAGTGGGTTCAAGCATCGGTTGCGACAAACCTAAGTTTATTTAAAAATGATACATCTGAACCTTTGCTTGGTACTTTTTAAGCTGTTAGTCTTTTGGTTGAGACCACAAAAATGTGTCAATGCAGGTTTTTGTATGATCATTATATTACATTTCAATGATCATAAGTGCCTATAAAAGAGAGGGTTTTTTTTTACTTTAAAGCTCTTCACAGGAAAATGATGAAATATAATGTTTTATAAAATCTTAAATGGGACATGGATTTTCAAAGATTGAATTATTTATACAGAGTTCTGAACCTTCTTGTGTTTTTTAGATAACCAACAGAAGATGGCAGCTCCCCTGCCACCTTTAAATACATACCTTGGCAGCCTGCCAATTTAGAGAATTGTTAACAAAACAATATTTCTTCTCTCCGTTTATCTGCCAGGATGTAGGACATTCTGCAATATACATGCAGTTGCATAAATGGAACTTTAATCATTTCATGGAATAATCATAAGGATATTTACAATAATTTTTTTTGTTGTTGATAATCGATTATTGGTCTTTATTGGGTTTATATAGTTCACATTTCTATTCCATATTGTCCCATACATGTACCACTTAGGATACTAAAAGTAAAAACAATGTCTTCCATTTTCTTTTCGGGGTATTTCATTACAAATTTATTCAGCACCCTATTTACAGAATTTCTGTATAGAAAATGAGATAATAAAACTGAAATGTAAAAAAAAATTAAAATTTTATTTTTAAGATGTATAAAAGTATACATATTTCTTTATTTAATTTTGTAACAAAATAATCACTTTTTTGAAATTTCATATTTCCTTTAAAAACAGTTTCGATTTTCTCACTTTAAACGGTTTAAAATGAAGATTATAAAGATTTTCGAGAAAACAATTGCATGGTTTAACACATATGAACAAGGAGAGCTACCAAATATTTACAATTGCTCTGCAACATTCTGTTAAAGAAAGACATGCGTGCATACCTTTTTTTATAAATTTAACTACAGGAATTAATAAACTTTAATTTTAATATACAATTAGGATTTATTTTGCAGACTTAGTTTACGTACTAACGTTTTTATTTCAGTCGAAAAAACTAATCAAAGAATTGTCAATTTTTGCTGTAGATTAAAACAAAATATTTGATTCGTTTTCCAAGAAGCTTTTAAATATTTTATAGAAATTTATTTCAGAACAGGTTACTATTTGCTTATTACTTACTGCCATTTATGCAGAATGGTTTTCCGTTACTTAGAGCCACGCACTCCTCTTTACACGGTGTCGCCTTACAAGATCCAGCCAGCTCATGAAATAGATGACCCATGAGACTCAGCGTCTTTTAGCTATATGTACCTTCGCCTATTCGGGGCCATGAGTTAATTTAAATTTCGAGGAGATGTTCTCCTATTCGTCTGCATAAAAAGTACCCTATAAAAAAAAAAAACTTTTGCGTCTTGAAATATAGAAAATTCAACCAACACTTATTGGCGTGAACATGCTTTCCTATCAAGATATTTTTTTTCTTTTAAGATGTATGAAAGCTATTAAGACAATTTTTTGCGTTATTGGATGACATCATTGACGTTATTGATTCATTGCAACATGTTGTGTTCATACACGTATAACTTTAAAACTAGAGCAAATCAAATGCTCAAATTTTGACTGTATGTCCCAAATTTGATGTAAAATTGAAATATTTAAAAAAAATTATTTATTATACATATATATTTCGATTGCATAGTCCAAGACCGTTCCTGACATATCCGTCGTTCGTTTTTAATTTAATGATAAACAAAACACAGTATACATCGATATAGGAATGTCGAGACATTACTTACCTGAGGCTGATATTCCATTTCAATGTAGTCACACATTGAGTCCAGAACTAAAGAGGTTCCCGATTCCCCCTTTTTTCCTGCTATCAGTTCACAATTTAGCTGTTTCTTTCGATAGTTCACAGACTTGCACTGGCGATTCTGTAAACATTTTCGAATGCACTGTTTTTGTCCAATGATGCTTAAAACATTCATGACTTTGCTAGATGTCAAGCATTTGCCCGAAGCAGTCACTTTTATGTTGGATACGTTGTCAATTTGATCCGATACAGCATAATGCACCGTAGAAATAAATGTTAGAATTTTTAGTCCAAACATTGTCAATTTGTTTACAGGAAAAACATTAAGGTTGTGATTATTCAAAAAGTGTTCCTATTGTCGCAAGACTAAACATCAGGCTAAATAACAAAATAGCATAGTGGCAAACATGCGCAACCAATTTCATTGAGTAAATGCATATACAAAGCTATTCAAAATGTTGAATAAAATGATGTTAGATGTAAAATATCGATCCAATATCGTCTGACAAAATATGTAAATAATTAAGCATTGAAAACAAATTATGACAAAAAAATACAGAACTTTTAAATGCACGCTGTTAAATTATGTCATGAATAATTATAATTAAAAAGAGAAATGAAAACATGGATAACCTTAGATATAAAAATGTGTTTCAATTACTTTAAATGGAAATTATTCACTTTCTTGTATTTTCTGATTCTTTTAATTACATGTATATTAAGTAATTCTTAGTGGTTAGTGGTAGGGTATTCGGTTTTTGATTGGAAGGTCCTGGTTAAACTCTCGTCCTAGGCACCACGTCAAACTGTACGAGGGTTGATCAAAAAGTAATGTCACAACTTCGATAAAATTGGTACTAGTCAACGTAAATCAAGAAATAAATTATACATGATCGAAGCTATATTTATTACAGATCAGTCCTGAAAAATTCCAATCATAAATGATTAATACTTTTCAAAATATTGAATTTTATTCAAAGTGCAATTATGGTTGTCGCCGCACCTAAATAACGTCATATGACGGATACCCGACATTAAACATTTAAACACTTCCCTTCATTTCATTTAAAATATTTGAGACTCACAAACACAACCACATAATTCACTTTCTTTAAGTATTATTGGCATCTTCGTGTATTGTACACTCACTCTCTATATATAATTAAGTTTTCCATTGTTTTCTGTCAAAATTCTTTGAAGCGTACCATAAGACAAATTAAAAAAATTCTCTTATTGCTCTAACCGTGTCAGGTCTTTCTTTTTTGACAACGTTAGATACTGTTGAAGGCTTTCAACCGACGTCCATGTTTCGGTCTTCCTCTTCTCTGCTGATTATTTAATGAACCATGACCTGTCTAAAATCACTGAAACCATATATAAACAAGTCTACATTTAAATTTTGTCCTCTGTGTCTGATTAATCATTGTAACTGTCTCTACTGTCGATTTCCCCATTCTGAAGCAAGGATATGGAGATAATGAACAGTGTTTAAGTCCATAAAACAATACAAAACAAGAGCAGAGCAAATACGGACCTCCGAAACATCAGAGGTGGATCAGGTGCCATGGAGGAGTGAGCATCCCCTACTGGTCGGTCACACTCGCCGTGTGCCCACTGACATGATCGTGAAATAACGGAGAAATCCGTCGTCAATTCAGTGTATAAATAATGGACGAACAATTGGTATGAAAAACGTCAGTCAGCATTTTATGCAATGATAAATTGTATTCGCTGACAAGGTCATTGTATCGACCATTGAACTTACGAAATGATAACAGTTCGTTTTAGCGGACATTTACTTTGTCCAATACATCAGATTAAAACAAGAATATTTATGATTAAAAAGCAGTGACGTCATTTTATTTTCAACTAAAGGCTAAAGGTGTCGTTTATTTCTGCTTTTCAAATTATTGGGCGATAAAAGACGCTTTCTGGATGCTTTTTGATGTGTTTGTTTTTTTCATTCTCACAATATACACTTTAAAACGTGACGTTTAGCTGAGCTGTGGCGACGCCCCTTATGTTTAGTGTTTTCAACTTATATAAAATTAAATCGCTTAAAAATAATTCTTTGAAATATTCAATTTTCATTAGATATATTTTTATGCATCTTTTGGTAAATAACATTTGATGATAGGACGCCAAATATTAAAGTGGACAAAGTGACATTACTTTTGGATCAACCCTCGTACATAGTTGTATGTAAGGAATACTCTTTTGCCAAGCACACGAAACTTTATTTGAAGTCACTGGTCTTTCCTATGAGACATTCAAAGCGAAGTACCGTGCATGGTAGGCGTTGGTTTGAAAAAATACTCTCACCGTTCAATGGTATTTATTCCATAGAAAAGGAAAAAATTAAATCAAGCCCTTCTAGAGTATACGGTGATGTTTCTATATGAGTTAAGAAATCTTGAATAAGAGTTTAGGCGACATACAATTCATCAATCAATCAATCAATCCAAAGGAAATATTGTGCTTTCATTAACTACTTGAGATTTTTATCAAATTTTAATTATATAATGCTCATTCACTTGTAACGTGCCAAAATTATTTGAGTACCTTGAGTTACATGTAACTGTAGTTTTTATTCCTTTTTTCCAATCATTCAATATAACCTTTATTTTCATTGAACATTTTTTTGCTTAAAGAGTTTCAAGTTACCAAAAAAAAAAAAAAAAAATGAAAAAATGTAAAATGGACACGATTTCAATATTTTCAAAGAAAAGGACTTGCATACTGTCAATCAGATGATTGCAGGGGCTTATGTTATATTTTTTAAAAAAAATATTTAACCAATCTGTCTGTAAAGTTCATAAATTATCTTAAATACATATGATCACTGTGTGGCTTTATAAAATAGGACATTGTATTTTTTATATTAAAATATAGAAATGACTCAAAAAAGAGGGGGATTTAATCGTAAAGTTTAATTTTTTCTCGAAAATTTGCTGGTATGTAGTTATTTTATATGATCGAAGTAATAGTAGGGTATACGAAAAAGTAGATCAGCAAAATCGAGTACCTCCTTCAAATTTATAATAAAGGAAAGAAAAAATCTCAATGATAAAAAAGAAAAAGTTAATGTTTTTTTGTTGCGTAAAATGAATACGTTTAAAGAAATAGTCCATAAGACGTGTTTTCCCTTAACTGGTTGACAGTGTCATAACCAAGGTCGACAGGTCAGCAGTTGTTACGTGCATCTATTTTAAAAAGAAAAAAAACTTTTCGCTCAAAATAAATTTCCAGATCTTAAATGTCGTCAGTTGACACCCAATCGGGATACTATATTCCTTTAATACGAAGGTCAACTGTCAACTTGTCTACCTGTCAACTCGCCTACTGTAGATGTCGACCTGTCAACCTATCAACCCATCGACCCGTTCTCCTAAATACATGTTGACTTTCAGGCAAACATATGTCAACCTGTCGACCTATGGACCAGTTATTCTTTAAACTTGCAACCTGTCTCCCTGTCAACCCGTCAACCCGTCGACCTGTTTTTCCTGAATACGTCTTGATATTTAAAGCATAATCGAACTATCTGTCGACCTGTGAACCAAAACTCGTCATTTTGTCAACTTGTCGACCTGTTAACCTGTCTAACTATCCAAAAAAAATTAAAATTGTTAAAATGGCAAAGCCGAGGTCAATGTGGATATTTTTCTGTGAATAACAAAACATATTCAACATCAAGAGAGTCCATAATTGTATAATATATCCTAATTGAGCCAGTCCTATTACCTCCTCAGACCGGAGATGCATGTTATGAGACACTTGTTGTAATTCAACGACTACTTATTTTCAACGAAGCAATGGTGTTTGAAATTCTTGTGGTAATTGAAATTTACGAAACATGCAGGTAACAGTTTATAGCTTAATATCTATGCTTTGTTTTCATCCAAACATTTTAATTCGCATTTCCTTGAGAGAAGAAACACAGGATATTGTTACAAGAGGAAGTAATAAGTAAATTGTTTATATCTTGCAAGTAATGGAAAAATTAAATATGCAAAATTTAATAATGTTCTCTATTGATTTATCATTGCATAAAAAGGTCAGTTAAACATGACAAAGCGATCAGCTGCTTATAATGGCTTTCAGTCATCTGTGAAAGTTAATTTTTCTCTAGTAGAATGTTCATTTGCTTTTACATGCATTCAGCGACATTCGACCCTCTTATCCCGTTCTATTGCAGTTTTTTTTTTCTCTTCTTTTATTACATACCAAGATTTGATAAATTATAAATACTTCTAGCAATAAATTTCTAAAAAGTCATTTGTATAAAGGTTTTAATTAATCGAAATTTGAAATTTGTTTAATAAGCATTAAAAAAACTATGAATGAAATATGTGTGTTTCTGAAAAAAATAAATTAAACAATTCTTTCCTTTTTTTTCTTTTTTGTAATATTTTGTTTTTCTTTCATAAACAGGCCTGGGGTTTTAAAACTTAGACGAGCTCACTTTTAATCTCAGTCTCACTTTTCTACTATTACGTCTTTAGAAAAAGTGAGACAGAGATCAAAAGTGAGCTCGTCAAAGTTTTATGGCCCCCAGGCCAGGTCTTGAGTAGTTTTAACCTTTATAAAATCCAAAAGTTCAAATCATGATAAAAATATCCTGCTTTGAATTATTCTACATTTACGAAAGCCTACAAGAATCAAATTAGAAAATGAAGAAAAAAATAAGTTGTAATAACGACTTTTTATCTCGTTATTACGACTTTTTTTTATCTCGTTATAACGACTTTCCTAAGTCGTAATAACGACATTTTATCTCGCTATTACGACTTTTAATCTCATTATTACGACTTTCTTAAGTCGTAATAACGACTTTTTATTCTAGTTATTACGACTTTCTTAAGTTGTAATAACGACTTTTTATCTCGTTATTTTGACTTTTTATCTCGTTATTTTGACTTTTTATCTCGTTATTACGACTTTCTCTAAGTCATAATAACGATTTTGTATCTCATTATTACGACTTTTTTTATCTCGTTATAACGACTTTCCTAAGTCGTAATAACGACTTTTTATCTCGCTATTACGACTTTTAATCTCATTATTACGACTTTCTTAAGTCGTAATAACGACTTTTTATCTCATTATTACGACTTTCTTAAGTCGTAATAACGATTTTGTATCTCGTTATTACGACTTTTTATCTCGTTATCACGACTTTCTGAAGCCGTAATAACGTTTTTTTTTTATCTCGTTATTACGACTTTCCTAAGTCGTAATTACGACTTTTTTTCTCGTTATTACGACTTTCTTAAGTCGTTATAATGACTTTTTATCTCGTTATCGACTTTCTTAAGTAAGATTTTTTTAATGGTTTGCTATTTTTTACCTTTTCGTATTACGGAAACACATACTGAAAGGAAAAAGAAACGCAGGGTAAACTTTTGAGGTGAACTAAATTTATTTGTCTTTTAACTTTTTTTTCAGGATTTCTATATAACTTTTAAAATCATCTTTCAAATAGATATAACCAAAATCCATTTGATTTTGTCTAATAATTCATGAGTTATTGAAGCTCGTATGACGTTACCCCCCAAAAGCGAAAATCGAAAACTTCAATGTATCTCCCGAGCTTCTGTCAGATTCTTTTTTCTCCTTTGCATGGAATCCATCAGTGTTTATCTTTCTAACCCTGGCTATATTGGGCATCGGTAACCACACCAAAAAATTATTCAAACGATGCGCGCATTCGCCAGTGAGAGGAACACAACAGTATGTTGACCGCCTCAAAAAAAAAAAGAAAACAAATTTCGGAATTATTTTCTTTCATTTTTCATGTGAACGTAATGATTGTCATAGTCTACTGTATAAATGGCGGTTTTTGTGGTAGTAAGGTGGCGATTTAAGAAATGGCAGGACGAATAAATCGTCCGTAACATGACTCGGTTTTGCGTTAACGTCATCGTCACGGTTAATTGAAAACCATTCCAGGCCTTCTCTGACAACGAGTAACAAGTTTTATGGGGGAAAATTTACAGGAAACTGCTTAGTTACCCGTTATTGTCATTTTCATGAAATAAGCATTTCGAAAACCAGACCCCACGGAACTTCCATAAACAGTACCAAGATTGCCAGAAATCCATATCCTCTCAAAATATTGAAAAACGATGTGTTTACCCCAGGTGCATCAAATGATGCGACAAGATTTGTTGACAAACTCGCCATCATCAAATTTCACGTGTTTTGGACTTTTTAGCGTTTTACCTACGTGACGTCATATAGTTCACGGTTGAGTAGTTCTGAACACTGATTTAGGTGCATAGTAACTAAATTTCTCATCTGACCAATTTTTGTAATTTTCGGTCATGCTGTCAAAAAGATTTCGAAAATTATGCTACCCTGCGTTGTCATGATCAGGAAACAACGGGAAAAATTCGTCGTCAACCCAGTGTACAAATAATGGACTAACAATTGGTATGAAAAACGTCAGTCAGCATTTGACTTGAAGAAAAATTGTATTTGCTGACAAGGTCATTGTATCGACCATAGAACTTACGAAATGTTGACTTTAAACGAGACTGCTGATATTCTTGTTTCATCAAATCGCCCGTCAATAATTTACCTCGTTTTAGAAATTGTTCATACGTAGAGCATGCTCTTGCGTATCTTACAAAGTAAGGGTGAAGTTTTCTTGGTTCAATGCCATGTCTAAATGACCTGTATTTATCTCTTCTGTGCTAATGAGTTCTAAAAATAATCAATTATTCATTATAGTCTAAAACAATAGGTGATTTCATTCTATATCCCGACATACAGTACAGTATTTGACATATGATACAAGTGAAATATGAAAACTACACTGCACACGCTTGCTTTACCCACCTGTAGTTATTTGTTTGTGTCTAGTAATGCATCCACAGAGTGATTTACAATATTTCTTTGTAAAATTGCATGTTTCTTTACATATTCTTCCGAACATTGGACAAACACATGCTAAACAAGACGTAAAAGATAAATTTTAAAAAACTCTGCAAAACATCATACGTATAATTTAACTTTTAAGATTTTACCTTCAAAATAAATCTTTAAACAAAAATAAATATTATTATCCTTCCAAATTATACAGTCTAATTTTATGCAGAGCATGTCACGTGAGGAATGACAATTCGAGATGTCTCCCTCCCTCGTAAGGTGACAACTGTTGTCACTCTTCAAATGATAATGAAATAAGCAAGCAATTGTGTTGTCGTCCTTTGAATGAAATTACAGTGGTTTAAGCGAGATAAGTCTTATTCATAATAATAAATGTACAATTGCTAAATATGAGGGATCAGTAAGCAATAAATTCTTACGATGATGTCAAAGTTATCTGTTGACATATTTTGAACGTATGGAATCAGAGCAAAGTATTGGATCACAAAAGGTTTAATAACTATTTTCTGTTCCATTTATTTGATAATTTAGATTCTTCAGGATATAAAAATATATTATAGACTGCTCGGATATGCAGACATCACCAATTATCAAATCTGCGTAGGGTTGTCACCTTCGGGCACAAGGACTATAGGGTGACAAACCTACTCTGACCTGATGATTGGTGATATTTCCCTTCTAATCAGTCAATAATTGTATATTGTAGCATGTATTATGCTTTCTTCTTTATCTTTGTTAATAAGAAAACAAAAAAGACATAAGTTAGTCGTAAAAAAAAATGAACCTCTATATAAAACAAATCTCATATTTTATTTTCATATTTATTGTTGCAGTATCGAAAATGCATACCGTACACATTTATGTATCTGTTGAAGATAGTAAGCCTAGATTGAAAAAAAGTTTACTAATTGATTAGCGAAGGTAATCTCACACGTTTAATCTATTTTTCTTGCATTTAGGGAATGTCTTATCATATCTTTATATGCACAAAAAAGCACCACTGAAAGGTCAATAAAATGAAAAAAAAAAGTCCTGTGATCACTTAAATGTCATATTTTTTTTCTTCGGGTCAGATTTTCATGTTTATAAGAATAAAAATATTCGTAGGATTTCGTGGTTTTAATTCCATGAGACTATTTAATAGATTTAAATTTCAGTTCTAGGCAGTTGACTTAGCCGAATATAAAGAGATATGTACAATACTCATTAAAACACTTTTGGTCTTTGTCAATGTCTATTTCTTATTCTCATTATTAGACTGGTACATGTCAAGTCCATTCCAGTCTACCATCACATACTTGGTTTATTCTAATATTTCAATTCAATATATTTGATTTTAATCCCATTTTTCATGAATATCTTGGAAAAATTATATACTTTTTTAAAACCTTTACTTACAGAACGTGATGGATCCATCAAACAAGGCTATTTACACGAGTCTAGTTCAACCTTGGTCATAAAACATTTGTAAAATGTAGGACACAATCTTTCGATTTCATTAATTCTTGTAAAGGCATGCAAATTCTTGAAAGATGTTTTTAGGTTTCTCAGTAAGAATTTCTAATTTGTAACTAGAATCCTCAAGAAAACATTTTTAATTTCTGCATCGTAGTATCCTGCCCCCCCCCCCCCCCCAAAAAGAAAACTTATTGAATACATTTAAAGACTCCGTTCAATTTAACGGATTTCAACCGTTAAATCTTTAAGTGTATTTTTATCTAACATCAGTTAAACACCAGAGCTAGGAGATTTCTTTTATCAGTTTTTTTTTTATCCAGGTTTTTAATAAATTACGTAGAGACTGCAAGCCAAACCAATAATAACATATAAAGCGGAATACTAAATAATCGGTAATATACATGTACAATAGTTGATAAGATGAGTTCTCAGATTCTTGAAAACAACGCAGTACAGTTAAGGCAACATTTTCTGTAAAAAGTCACCAAAAATGATACACTTAATGTTTAATTGTTTAATTTTCGCAACATTCTAATTAAAATAGCTTTTTGTTATCTTGAAAGTATTATC